>NW_013678743.1:4446-9352 GCF_000517525.1 Limulus polyphemus | reverse complement strand
CGACATTTAAACAGGTAGTAACATAGCAGTTTCAAAGACCAACATTAAACAACAGTAGATATTAACGGCATTTAAACATGTAAAAACATACCAGTTTCAAAGACCAACATTAAACAACAGTAGATATTAACGACATACTAGTGTCAAAGACCATCATAAATGTAGACATAGCTGCAGCTATTAACATTTATACAAGTATTCATACACCAGTGTCACCCTGCGATATTAACTTTCCAACAGTGCGTTTCTCATTATAAAATTATTTGGAAACATAGTTTTATTTATAATCATTTTATTTTTCGTGCAAAAAACATCTATTTTGTTTTAGTTATATGAATAGATATTTTTTTTTTTAGAAACTAGTTTCATATTTTCACGAGTCATTTTTAACTTGAAGTCTTAGTTCTTCCAGATCAACAATACTAAATGATATACATCACCAGCAGACACAGTAATTTTTGTTATTTAAATTTACATTAGATAAATTATTTATATATTACAAAAATGAGTCCACGTACAAAGCTTTATAGATAATATATTTTATAACATGCACATCACACGTTATGTTTTTATATTTACAATCAGTGTTTCTTTATATAAAATATTTTAATACAATGTCTCTTATTTCTAGAGTTTCCATTATATTTAATAATATTTCATATCAAATATCTTCTCTAAGTTCAATAATACACAAAAACGTGGCCTTTGGTCATATTAATCTTGACATAAAAACAAGTTGATCTTGTCCAGTAACATGAGCGGTCAAATACACACGGGATGTGCTACTGTTCTGTTGACATCTAATCAGAACTTAACTGATACTAACCACATAATTCCGAAAAATAATTGTAAGAAGTAGAACAAACAGAAGTACACAAGGAAGGTTTAGAAACAGAGCACCTGAGAAATAACTCAAGGGTATTCATACAAATGTCTATATAATAAGATATGAATTTAAGACGTTAGACGTTAGAAATCTATATTCAGAATAAGGCACATAGAGCACACGGTTAGATAAGTTTTTACTGTTACGACATCGTTAAGACCACTAGGTGACTCTCTTATATTTAGTAATTTCTAAAGTCATAACTTAAGTAAAGTGTTTGTAATTTAAAATGTGTCCTGTTAGAGCAACAGGATATTGTGTAACCATATCAAGCAAAGATATGATTTCACGATTCACATTATCGTGCATTTCTAGGAAATATCCTGTTGTCATAGGTGTTCAGATTTCATTATATCTTTATTTGTTCGTGTCCATCAAAACATATTTCTTGTATTCAATATTCTATGTTCTTGAAGAGAAAATGAACTTTTTTATCAAAGTTGTTTTCCCTCAAAATTACTTGTGGATTTGTACGAGAATAAATTTTAGTTGTATATATCAATCTGTATGTATATATGTATATCGGGCAGTATTTTGTGTATTGTGCTATCGTTAGTGGTGTATATCAGATATATAAATTTCGTATTGTACTATCGTTAGTGTTGTATATCAAATATTAATTTGTGTATTGTATTATCGTTTGTAGTGTATATCAGATATTAATTTGTGTATTGTACTATCGTTAGTAGTGTTAATCGGATATTAATTTGTGTATTGTACTATTGTTAGTGGTGTGTATCAGATATTAATTTATGTATTGTCTTATCGTTGTTGGTGTACATCAGCTATTAATTTGTGTATTGTGCTATCGTTAGTGGTGTATATAAGATATTAGTCTGTGTATTGTCCTATCTTCACACAGAAATTTATATCTGATGTACACCACTAACGTTAGTACAATATACAAGTTAATATCTGATGTACACCACTAACGATAGAACAATACACAAATTAATATCTGATGTACACTACTAACAATAGTAAAATACACAAATTAATATCTGATATACACCACTAGCGATAGCTCAATACACAAATTAATATCTGATATTCACCACTAACGATAGTACAATACACACAAATTGATATCTGATATACACCATTAACGATAGTACAATACACAAATTAATATCTGATATACACCACTAACGATAGTACATTACACAAATTGATATCTGATATACACCACTAACGATAGTACAATACACCAATTAATATCTGATATACACCACTTACGATAGTACAATACACAAATTAATATCTGATGTACACCGCTAACGATAGGACAATACACAGACTAATATCTGTTATACACCACTATCGATAGAACAATACACAAATTAATATCTGATGTACACTACTAACGATAGCACAATACACAAATTTATATCTGATATACACCATTAATGATAATACAATACACAAATTAATATCTGATATACACCACTAACGATAGTACAATACACAAATTAATATCTGATATTCACCACTAACGATAGTACAATACACACAAATTGATATCTGATATACACCACTAATGATAGTACAATACACAAATTAATATCTGATATACACCACTAACGATAATGCAATACACAAATTAATATCTGATATTCACCACTAACGATAGTACAATACACAAATTAATATCTGATACACACCACTTACGATAGCACAATACACAAATGAATATCTGATGTACACCACTAACTAGCACAAGTTGCTAGAATTTGGTTCATTTAAAACTAACTATATCAACTATGTTAGAAATAAAACGCCACAAAGAGTAAGTCGTTTAACTTTTTAAAAAGAACGATCCCCATCTTCTAAGTTCTTAAAAAAATGAACTCAGTGTTATAACATCCCCAGATATTTCACTGACTGATTGAATTCATATCTTATATAATGTTCTATAATATTTTGTGTTTAATCTGATTATATATTAGAATTTCTACCTGATCTAGTGATCTATGGTAATTTCTGTTTCATATAGTTATCTATACGATTTTCTTTGTTGTCTCAAGATATACAAGTAATTTGTGTTATGTTCTTAATTAGTTTTGATTCGTTACTTTAAGTAAGGACCTGAATAATAATAACAAGGTGTATTAATTAATTATAAACATCGTTGGTTTCATGCTTTATTCGGTGTTCAGTCAGTTATGTTTTTATAATTTTCCATTTTATTAAACGCATCCATTTACGACCTAACTTTGCATAAGACTGTAAAGTATAATCATTTAAGAAAGGTACAATAATAAGTGAGTGACAGGACCCACACATACAAGTCCTTGACAAACACTCACCTGGGTTCAAGTCCATTGATCTTTGTCATTCAACTGTGGTGTTACGTTTACTTTCTGATGAAAACAAAGTGTATAAGTTTAAACTTCCTATGTAGAAGTGGGCGTTGATCTTCTACTAACAGGTCAGATTATGGCCTAAGAATGTAAACTTCCTTATTTTTTGTTAAGAATGAAATATAGCAGCTTGACTAGCGCACGTGTCCTGAGAAGAATAAGATTATTGTTTCGTGTATATAATGCTGTGTTTTCTCAGTATAATAAAATAACTACTTACATTTCTAATAGTTCTTAAACAGAGACCTCTAGTGAAAGAACAGTATTTCGTGTACATGTCTTGTCTATGACTATTGTTTTGTTTATTGAATGAATATTGTTTCATGTTTTTACTCATTGCGTCCAGCCTCTTTGAGTTTATAAACTCAGTTAAAGGCTGTTATTCTGTGAAAGCTACCCGATTACTCTGAGGGTAAATCAGTGCACTAAAAGATATCACAACAGTTGACCGTTGACATAACATATCACAAATTGGAAGAGATAATTTTATATCTTTCCACCAAAGACGTATTTATTTGACATCAAAAATCAGTTGTCAGTTGATATCAGAGTAGACGTGTAAGTTGTATTTGGGATATTAATGAAATCATTTACACTTATGATGTATTTTATTCAGATTAAACATAATATCAATGACGCATATGGAATGTTCTAGTAATGATAGAATCACTCACGATCATTAAATTGAGTGACAGCAAAGTGGAGTCCTTTGTTCAGAATATGTATTTCTTCAGTGTTTAATTGTCGATCATCTGTTGATTATAAAGTTGGTTGGTGGCTTGTCGTATTGACATGCTTTCTTCTTAATTATTTTAAGGCACATTGTGTTGGTATATTTAGAGTAACAATTACAAAAAACGACGTTGTTTGACACAATAATAAGTAAAATTATTTGATATAACTTACAGCCAACTAGTTTCGGTAAACGTGTTATCATCATCAGAGTAAATTTCTACCATAAAATAGCTAAAACGTACACTTGGTGATAACGATATACGTAATAGACTAAGTAGGAAACTTTATCCTAAAGTAAAGTATAAAATGACTTACTTTAGAATATAGTTTCTACATTTTGTTACTTTTTACACAAATTTATTTATTTTTTGCTAAAAAGCTCTGCGACAGTTTACAAGATTAAAAATGTTACAAAAGAAATCATATCGAAAAACTATAGGAAATTTTTATTAAATATTATGAGTCATGTAGCACGTCATGATGATTATAAAATATTTTAGTTGGATCGGAAAAATCATAAAGTCCCCTTGACCACTACAGAGTCGCCCAGTGGTACAGCGGTATGTCTGTGTACTTACATCGATACTCGTTGTGGGCAGAGCACAGATAATCCATTGTATAGCTTTGTGATTAACTTTAAACAAACAAACAAACCATTACAGAAAATTATGTCTGTAAAAACGTGTCTGATTAAATGGAACAAAGCAAAATGTATATTATTTCTAAAGCTGAACACTCTCTCAATAAATATAATAAAAATAAAAGCAAAGGTGATCATACAACCTGGTGTACACAATGTATTAGTAACAATCGTCATAAGCCTAAAAGTGAAAAATGTGAAAAAGTGGAATGTGAATGTGGATTAAAAAATTGTTAGAACACATTTGGAATAAAAATCCTATAAACCGAGTGATTTCGAGAGGTG
>NW_013678743.1:2447-4436 GCF_000517525.1 Limulus polyphemus | reverse complement strand
TTTGTCCTTCGACCTATTTATTCTCTTTCTATCTCTCTTCTGTCTCTTAACTTTTCGAAGTTTTCTAATATAACTTTGTTAATTCTATTTAAATTCACAGAAGCAATGGATGAAATTTCCTCAAAAATTTCCGCTTTTATTTTTATTATATTTATTGGGAGAGTAAAAGCAAAGGTGGTCATACAACCTGGTGTACACAGTGTATTAGTAATAATTGTCATAAGCCTAAAAGTGAAAAATGTATTTCACTAATAAGAGTATTGTGTAGCCATACAACTAAATGAAGGAAAGATATGATTTCATGATTCAAATTCACATACATTTCTAGGAAATATCCCGTTACCATAGGTGTTCAGATTTCATTATATCTTTATTTGTTCGTGTCCATGAAAACATATTTCTTGTATTCAGTATTCTATGTTCTTGTAGAGAAAATGAACTTTTTACTCAAAATTGTTTTGCTTCAAAGTTACTTGTGGTTTTGTACGAGAAAAATTTTTAGTTGAATATATCAATTTTTGTGTATATACTCTCTTTATCTATGTATATCAGGCATTTTTATTGTACTGACATTGGTGGTGTACATCGGAAATTAATTTGTATATTATACTGTCGTTAGTGGTGTACACCATATATTAATTTCGGTGTTGTTCTATCGTTAGTGGTGTATGTCAAATATTAGTTTGTGTATTGTTCTCTCGTTAATGGTGCATATCAGATATTAATTTGTGTATTGTACTGTCATTAATGGTGTGTATCAGCTAAGAATTTGTGTATTTTACTGTCATTAATGGTGTATGTCAGATATTATTCTCTGTTTTGTACTATCGTTAGTGGTATATATCAGACATTAATTTGTGTACTGTTCTATCGTTAGTGTTGTATATCAGATATTAATTTGTGTATTTTACTGTAGTAGTGGTGTATATCAGACATCAATTTCCGTGTGTTTTTAGAATTTGGTTTAAATTTAAAAACTTTATTAGAAACAAAATGCGACGAAGAGTAAGTCGCTAAGATATTTAAAAATCTGATCTAGTGATCTATGGCAATTTATGTTTCATATAGTTATCTATACGATTTTCTTTGTTATCTTAAGATATACAAGTAATTTGTTCTCTGCTCTTAATTTGTTTTTTTTCTTTCTTATTTCAAAATAGACAAGTAACTTGTCTTTTGTTCTGTATTAGTTTGAATCGATAATGTAAGTTATAATAATAATGGTTTATTAACTAACTATAAACATCTTTGGTTTCGTGCTTTATTCGGTGTTCAGCCAATTATGTTTTTAAAATTTTCCAATTTATTAAACGCATGAATTCACGACATAAGTTTGCATAAGACTGTAAAGTGTAATCATTTATGAAAGGTACAATAATAAGTGAGTGTCAGGACTCACACATACAAGTCCTTGACAAACACCCACCTGGGTTCAAGTTCAGTTTTCTTTTGTTTAAATGTATGCAGATACTTTACTTCCATCGAGCAAGTTTGGCGCCACTGACAGATCACATAATTTATATACGTAAAATATTTTGTTATCTCGTCTTTGTTGTATGGCAGTGAATTGGCTTTCAGGAACTCACTGTAAACATAACTCTGGAAACGATTACAATAACACTGTCTCTCAAACATTAAAGTTGAAGTGGGGAAGTCTCTGTCCCAGTTGTTAACGTCGTATACATACGTACTGCATGTTGTATACTCCTTAGCTTAATATACAAATGTATAAAGTTTTTATACACGCAGATGTATGTGAATCTAACACAGAACATCAGTCATAAAGCTGCTAAGTTTCTTTTGCCCTAAATAACAATTGACCTACGTCATTCAGCTGTATGTTACGTTTACTTTTTGATGGAAACATATCATTTAAGTGTAAACTTCCTATGTAGAAGTTGGCGTTGATCTTCCACTTACAGGTCAGATTATTGACTAAGAATGTAAACTACCTTAATTTTTGTTAATAATGAAATATAGAAACATGGG
>NW_013678743.1:0-1788 GCF_000517525.1 Limulus polyphemus | reverse complement strand
CGATCTGATTTCAAATAACGCTTTGTTTGATAATATGCTTTTTTTTTATTTCTCGCTTCCCAACTTTTGTCTACTTACTGAACAATTTGCTGAAAAAAATACTGATCTATACATTTCAAATCTAAATTTTCACCGTGCAACGCCGGGTAACTCAGCTAGTTGTCTAATAAAGGAAATGCCATTTCTTCTATTGATAATTTTGTGACTTACGCTCCTTAGTTTTGAAAGGATCCTTCGGCCTTGTGCGTTTAGCGATGTGGTAACATATATAAACTGAACCATGTTGAAGTTAACACAGATACACAGAAGAACTATGGACTAACACATCTCGAATAATTGTCGTAGTGAAATAATTTATGATGAGGAAGAACCCACTTGAAGTAAATATATAATTTTGTATGTGTGTCCCCACAGACACAATGGACATACATATAAAATTTGGTTAAAATACATTCACAGGAGGTGAGGTGGTAGTAGTAACCCCCCCCCCCACTCCTGCGCCCATAGGATGCTGCCTCACGCTGATTGGCTGCCTCAGGGGGGGGTGAGGTGGATGAAGTAATCGTTGATGAAGTCAGGAACTCGTTGATAGGCCATGAGAGGAACCATAATTTCGTAGCAATTTATTTGTAGTTCGACAGCAGATAGACTACTATACTAAAGACTACAAAACACAAAACTGAACGTTAGTATGCTTCTCTAAATAGACACAATGAACATGCATATATCAAATCTCGGTAAGATATATTCACAAGAGGTGATGCAGTGGTAAAAAACGCCCGTAAAAGTCACAAAACAAAAATATTCAAAACGTAAAAATTGTATGCATCACCCCATGGTATAAAAAAATGTCTAAATAAAATATGGTGAAGATACATTTATAGGGGGCGAAGAATGTGTAAAAAAAAAGGTAAAGACGCACATAAAAGCCAACAAAGGAAAATTGAACATTTGTATGTATCTTCCCATCTCAAAATTTGGTATTATATTTAATTTTTATAACATTAGGACTCACAGGTCTCGAGGTGTGGTATTATATGCAGCTAGTCAACAACACCTACCGCTAATTCATGTGCTACTCTAATTAAATAATCACATTTGTCTTTATCTCTTAGAATGTACTCACTGTCCCAAACAAAGTAAGTCAGCTTAAGGAGAGTAATATTATTATTATTATTTAAATGACAGTTAAACGTTTCGGGCACACATTTTTCTTTTTTCGGTTTTAATTAGTTTAGTGAAATGAATAAAACTGGATGAAATGAATGAGCTGGATTCCCAGTTTGAAGAAAGGTTCATCTATCGAAAGCGTTCGAGTTATAGGATTTATGTCAAGACTACTTGAACCTAAGCGTTTTTCTGTCATCATGAGCCCCCAGTGGCACAGCGGTATGTCTGCGGAATTACAACGCTAGAATCCGGGTTTGGATACTCGTGGTGGGCAGAGCACAGATAGCCCATTGTGTAGCTTTGTGCTTAATTCCAAACAAACAACCTATCATCATGAATTAGTTTTTTAGTGTTAAGCCTTCTTTCATTTTGCTCTTACTGACGTTACTTTTGTTGTGTATACTTTTAAAATTGTTTTATTCAGTCTGATGTTTGTTATGCATGTTGTGGTCACGAATGTGTGAGAGGGAGGAAGTAGATGGGGTTTGTTCTTTAATTCTAGTGTTTAAGTTAAGCACCGTTTCACCAGTATAAAAACTAAAACACTCTGTTACGTCTCCGTTTGTTAATTGATTTTCCGTAACTTCGTTCCGACGAAACTTTAGCGACACAAGTCCT
>NW_013678742.1:4417-9627 GCF_000517525.1 Limulus polyphemus | reverse complement strand
TCTTGTTGATACAATAATCACAACACATATCTATGTGTAGGGTTGAACTCTTGTTGATACAATAATCACAACACATATCTATGTGTAGGGTTGAACTCTTCTAGACAGGTGCTGAATATCAAGTTTATTTTGGTTTGGTTAATTCACTCCTACTGTACAAGTATTTTCTATATTTCTTACATGATTAACTTAAAATAGTAAGTATGTATAGAATAAACTTTCAGTTTAAAGTTGTTCAAAGTTAGTGTTTCTAGATTTCACTTACAGTTAGAAGATGAATTTAATATTTCATCTAAATTGGCCTTTTGGGAAAGCAGCATTGCCTCAGCTTTAAGATCTTTCTTTCTTTCTTTACACATTGATAAACATGTGTTAGGTTTTGTCGTCTCTTGAGTTATGTGAGAGACATATTTGAATAACAGCAGCCTCTTTATGTTAGTACATGTGGTGTTGAGTGTCTCGTATTGTTTGTTATTCTGTGTTACAGATTTGGAGAATGGGTTTCTTGGGGTAATAAATTGTTCATCTAATAATACAGTTGAGGATTCAGAAGGATAAAGTTCACTGACATCAGTTCGTCATTAAGATACAGTAGTAGTTAAGGAATAGGGTTATCAAACTTCAGACTCGCAGAATTAAAGTAGTTTTTTCTTGGGTTAAAAGGTCGAGGGTACAGGTACTTCTTAGATGGACAGAAACACGCAAATGTTATTAAGTTTTAAATCTACTCTTAAACAAATCTGCAGTTAATCGGCTGTATGCATGTTAGCTCCTGTACATTGATCACCGTACTAAAATTAATTTTTCAATAGACAAGCAGACTTCTTTGGAAGCTAAGTTATGTTACCTGCCAGAGCTCACTGTTCTGACAAGCAGACTTCTTTGGAAGCTTCGTTATGTTACCTGCCAGAGCTCACTGTTCTGACAAGCAGACTTCTTTGGAAGCTAAGTTATATTACCTGCCAGAGCTCACTGTTCTGACAAGCAGACTTCTTTGGAAGCTAAGTTATGTTACCTGCCAGAGCTCACTGTTCTGTTTAATCATGTTACATTCAGAATAATGTTGACCTTGTTGATTCTGGAAGTTGCGAGTACTTAACATCATTCTGGAGTTCAAACCCCTTCCAGAATCATGAATACTTTTGCATTGCCTAATTATAGCCACATACTTTTCTTCTGTGAAAAACCAATAATAGTGAGCCAGATAAACAATAATAGTGAGCCAGGTTTATCTTATCACCGGCTTTAACAATCAGCATATCAGTCTTCCACTTACCTATTTGTAAACATTTCTCATCACTGGTCAAGGTTTGTGGAAAGTATGAAAGGTGTTTTGTATGAGATGTTTTATTCAAACTGTTTGTTTTTAAAACAGAAAGTTTCCTGTAGATATTTATTTAAAGTTAATATCTTTTTAACAATTGTTCTACCTTTGTTACCCAATAAAAGTGGTGACTATCCAAGCAGTAGCTTCTTTTCACAAATTAAAACCTTTCTTTGTGAATTTCTAAACAAACTGTTGTTTTCATTGTTGTATGTGTGTATGTTACTAAGACTATCTGCGGCAGCTTTTTGATAGAAGGGAATAAAAACTCTATAACCCAAACTGATTCGAAAACGGAATCAGTTTGTTCCTAAAGAAGAAAGGTCCACTTTTCGAAAGCACTTGGGTTATAGAGTTTTTATTCCTTTCTATGCTTCAGCTTCTAATTTTGAACTAGTGAAACGAGTGAAGGCAGCCAGTCACCATTTATGTTAAAGGAGTAATTAAAAAGAAACAACTTATTACAATGTTGGAATAATGTATTGGTTAAAGAAGCTACGAAGCTAGTACTCAACCCTTTTTTTTACTTGTCCTGGAAAGGGAGGGCTTGTATGGGGCATGTACTAATTGAGTAATAAGTCTGTTGATTAGTTAATAAGCATATATTACTAATTGCTTAGCCCTAGCTAAGATAAATTCCATTTTTTAAGTTGGATTTGCACATTTATTTGTTTCGGAGATAAGAACCTGTTGTATTTATTTGTTTTGGAAGTAACAACCTGTTGTATTTATTTATTGCTGTTGATTTTTAAATAGTTCTTGAGATATTTTACACTTCAAAGAGTATTTTTCATTGTTGACTTAAACTGTACAAACCTCTTGGGATTATGGCCAAAATATTACTAGGAGGAGGCAACAAAAAATAGCTGAGATCAACTACATGATGATTTTATTAGTTTCTGGTCAGTTTGATACACAGGACTGTCTTCACTAACTTACTGTTTACCTGTTAAATTTTGAAACTGATTCATATAATTAGCTTTAGTTTGAATAAAAGGCAGACTTATAATAAATTATAAATATAATGTTAAACATTAGAAATTGTTGTCTGTGTTAGTGTGCAAAATTAACCATGTTGAAGTCTGTGTTTATTAATTTTATTTGATGGCACACTTAAACTTCTTACTGAAATTCACATGCTAATATTTAGTAGATGTTTACCAGTTTAAGTTAGATGTAAAAAAAATCATCTTGTTTCTGCTCTATTTATATGGTTGTGTAGATACTTTTATCACCAGTGTTATAAAGCAAAATTTTGTCTCTTTCAGGAAGGAACTGTGAGCATTACTAGTTGTGTGCTGAACTTGTACGAGAAAATGATACCATCTGGAGCCTGTTCTCGTTTGTTGCTATGGGGACCCCAGGAGTACCTTGGGTAGAAATGGATTCTGCTCTTTGGCCGTCCTAAGTGGAGAAAGGTGTTTCTCCAGAACACCATACTGCTCTGTGAGAAAGGTGTTTCTCCAGAACACCGTACTGCTCTGTGAGAAAGGTGTTTCTCCAGAACACCGTACTGCTCTGTGAGAAAGGTGTTTCTCCAGAACACCGTACTGCTCTGTTTCTTAACATTATCACTTTCTTTAAACAATACGTTTTAGAAGACTACTACAAGAGGCCTATTGGAGATGGCCAAAAAATGTGATGTGCCTCGAACTTTCAATGTTGCTGCTGTAGGGCTTTCGGGTACGGAGAAAGAGAAGGGAAGCACGGGGGTAGGGAAGTCTTGCCTGTGTAATCGTTTCGTTCGACACCTTGCCGATGATTACCACGTGGATCACATCTCGGTGCTGAGCCAGACAGATTTTAGTGGGCGAGTAGTAAACAATGATCATTTTCTGTACTGGGGTGAGGTAACCAAGACATCTGATGAAGGAGTTGACTTCAACTTTAATGTGGTGGAGCAAACGGAATTCATCGACGATTCATCATTTCAACCTTTCAAGAGCAGTAAAACTGACCCTTATTATAAAAGATGTACTACTATAAAACTTACATCTGCTGAGAAGCTCATGTACATCTGTAAAAACCAGTTGGGTACGTACTAACTAGATTATAAAAGATAGTAGCTGATTTACTGTATAAATATTTTCCTACGAATATTCCTTTGCTGCTTGTGGATAAAGTACCTAAGTACATTTTACTGACATTAGTTAAAAAAAAATCATCATTGATACCTGGGGAAGAAAATGTATCGTAGATTATGTGCTTGTGTATTTTGAATCAAGTTTGGAACAGTTGATTTTCAAATAATTCTAATTTTATATATTTATTTATAATGTGATAACATATTGGGATTATGGCCAAAAATCCTTTTAACAGTGAGGGCACTTGTCATAAGATTTTGTTTTTGATGATATTTCATACATGTAGATAAACAAGTATATTAGGCTATATGTATTAAGATATTCATGTAGTTGCAATTGTAACTACTTATGGTTTGTGTCTAGAAGACATTTGGATTGTTATCAGTTTGGTTTTTACATTCTGAAAACTAACAAGAAATCGATTAGGTAAATGTATAAGTCTGAAGATACAATATGCTTACCTTAACTTTCATTTTTCTAAGTTTGTGAGCTGATTAAGATATTCATGTAGTTGCAATTGTAACTACTTATGGTTTGTGTCTAGAAGACATTTGAATTGTTATCAGTTTGGTTCTTACATTCTGAAAACTAACAAGAAATCAGTTAGGTAAATGTATAAGTCTGAAGATACAATATGCTTAACTTTCATTTTTCTAAGTTTGTGAGCTGTTTAAAAACTTCAGCACTTTGACGTGTTTTTGTCTCAGGTATTGAAAAAGAGTATGAACAGAAAATGATTCCAGAAGGAAAACTAAGCATTGATGGGTTTGTATGCGTGTTTGATGTGAGTGACGTGCCAGGCCGTACAATTGATAAACAAGTGGAATATACGTGTCTCATCTTAAACAACTTGATGAAGACAAAGAAACCCATAGTTTTGGCCACAACAAAAAATGATGAAGCCAGGGAAAGCTATGTTAAGGAAGCTGAACGTCTTGTAAGCAGGAGGGAATACAAAGGAAGTATTCCACTTGTAGAGACGTCTGCCCATGAAGATGTGAGTGTTGATTTAGCTTTTATAGTTCTTGCTCAGATGATCGATAGAACTAAAGGCAAGTCCAAAATTGTGCCATTTCTTGAAGCTGCACTGCGGAGGAAGGAGGTGCTGGACGTGGCGACTGAGGCGTACCAATCACTCATACGTACTCAGGTAACAGACCACAAGGCCGTGTGGAGTCGTGAGAGCAAAAAGTTTGCCCAAAACTCTGATTTTGTTCACTATTGTGACTTGTTTGGGCATGATGCTGCCCAGAGAATGTTCAGGCGTCATTTGAAGAAACTGAAGGAAGAATACATCCGAAGGAAGATACAGATGTACATAAAGGTTCTACCAGAAGTATTAAATGAGCTTCTTCCAGATCTTCAAAGTTTACATGAATGGTAGGTACAGTTTGTTAGTTTACATGAAGGGTAGGTATAGTTTAGGTTAGTTTACATGAAGGGAAGGTATAATTTAGGTTAGTTTACATGAAGGGAAGGTATAATTTAGGTTAGTTTACATGAAGGGTAGGTATAGTTTAGGTTAGTTTACACGAAGGGTAGGTACAGTTGAGGTTAGTTTACATGAAGGGTAGGTACAGTTTGTTAGTTTACACGAAGGGTAGGTACAGTTTAGGTTAGTTTACATGAAGGGTAGGTACAGTTTAGGTTACTTTACATGAAGGGTAGGTATAGTTTTAGGTTAGTTTACACAAAGGGTACTTCTCTGTATTAAATGTTTCGATAAAAGTGTGTGGAAATAAATAGAATAAATTATTTTTTTAATAGGTTGTGGTTCCTTACCTTAGCAGAATAGATTATTT
>NW_013678742.1:1806-3495 GCF_000517525.1 Limulus polyphemus | reverse complement strand
TTTTAATAGGTTGTGGTTCCTTACCTTAGCAGAATAGATTATTTTTTTAATACGTTGTGGTTCCTTACCTTAGCAGAATAGATTATTTTTTTAATAGGTTGTGGTTCCTTACCTTAGCAGAATAGATTATTTTTTTAATACGTTGTGGTTCCTTACCTTAGCAGAATAGATTATTTTTTTAATAGGTTGTGGTTTCTTACCTTAGCAGAATAGATTATCTCAGAATTTTGTCAAGAGTGAGTAATTTGAAGACGAGGTAAAAGCTTAGCTACTAAAAGAATAAAAAAATTTTACTGTTGATTTAGAATTTTCATTTGCATTTCTTGAAATATTTTGTAGAGTATTTTATGAGGTAAAACACCACCCGTTTCTTTTCCTAATATTAAACACACCTTTGTGTTTGTATCTTTTGAATACTCTTTAATATCAGTGGCTGTTTGCTCCTTCATATTTACAGTGTCAATATCATAAGGTCACAAATGTTTCAGGTCACTAGTTTTAGAAAGTGTCTAACCCCAGAAACCTCTTCTTGCACACACATCTCTACATACATGTTGTACTGTGAAGTGGTATATCAACCAGTTATTGACCATACAGGCTGCTAAACTGATCAATTAGTTTTCAATTATTACTATTTTTTGATTATACCAACAATAAAGTAATATATATTACGATTATATTGATCGTCACAAAAATATTATAATTATTGTTTTGGGTTATTCCGGTAATCACTTATTAGGGTTTATGATTATCATTATTCCACCTATCCAAGTTATCAGAATATTGTTGTTATAATTGTTTGTCGTTAAGCACAAAGCTACATAATCAGGTGTCTGTTTTCTGCCCAATTTTAGCCTTGCAAGTGTAAAGACAGGCTGTCTGATCTTCAGAAAAAAGATAAGTAATACAAGAGATATTAAGAAGTAAGAGAAACACATCCTGACAAACACCTAAAATAAACAGGAATAGGCATAAGGTACTCTTTAATACTGATCTATCCCATCATTCAGAGGTCATGGAATGGTACCAAAATAAATAATTGGATATGAACAACACACAAAAAGAAACTTACTGTATCCATCAAACTGTTCCAACACAGTCAGTTGCATAGAAGACTGCTAAACCTACATGCCTTTCTAGAAACCATTCATCTAGTCAGTTCAGGCTGTATCATGGAGACCTAGGTTGAGGGGACAGTGCCCAATCTCTCTAATGTGAAAACCCAGTATTAAAACCCGACAGTCCTTCTCGGGAGCCAAAACATAGTATGTAAACTGATTAGTAACTAAAGTATGGTGATCGCATAAGTTAAATTAGTAACTAATTTAATTTATCTGATGACACCTCGTATATGTTGAATATGTAAGAAGAATTTATATAACAATTGCACATAACAGAGACTTCTAACACTGACTACTGTTCAGTCTTCCAATCTCAGTCTCCTCGGAAATGTAGTCAACTATATGTATTAAATCATGGGACAATATATGGAACATATAAATCATAATGTGAATATTTTAATCTTGCTGTAGTACACACACACACACACACACACACACACACACACACACACACACACACACACACACACACACACACACACACACACACACACACACACACACACACACACTACTACTTACTTACTAGTAGTATAACTAACTAACTAACTAAGTTAATAATACTAAC
>NW_013678742.1:0-1785 GCF_000517525.1 Limulus polyphemus | reverse complement strand
AGTAGGTAATAGTAAAGTAAACTAACTAATAAGTTAGTAGTATTTAATTTAACTTTATCTGTAGTACTACGACACACACACACACACACACACACACACACACACACACACACACACACACATATTTCCTATGTGACATACATCATTAAGATCATACTGAAATGGAGCACTTATTTTTTCACTTGAAGTTTTGAAGTTAACTTTTCAAGATATTTTTTTTAGCAGGTACTTAATTTATGAATGTATTTAATTGCATAATTTCAGTTTAATAAACTTAAATATGCATCATACAAGCATCTTTAGGTCAAAGCTACAATAAAGATTAGTTTTAACCTGTTTAAAACCACTCGGAGAAAGAAAGAAAGAGAATCGTATAAATTGTTCTTAAGACTAATTGTGATGGCAATGTAAAATCACATTTGTAGGACTATTCGTTATATCTTATAACATTGTTCCTGTTGTTTTTGGTACACACGTGTAGTTTGGATCAGTCCTTGAATAGATAGTAATTGATAGTCTTATACTAGTAATTATCATCTGTGTATATAATTGGACTGACTGTAGTCTTTTTGTTATTTTTATTAAGTTGCTTTTTCACATATATAAGTTTTATCTTGGTTATTGTACGAGATCAGTCATCTTAAGTAGCACTAACTTGACATGAGAACTTAGGCTTAATGTGGTTCATACATTGTGCCTCATTTCTCACTGACTCGGCCATAGTGCTACAATAAACATGAAGGCCAGTTGAAGAATCTTTTTTCTTTCTTTCTTTTGGTTTTGAGAAAAGAAATAACACCAAGGTGAAGCAAGGAGTAGTGGGTGCCAACCTTGGAATTTGTCTGCCTCTCCTAATTTATTTACTAAAAAAAGATTGGATTTCCAGAATACAACGTCTTCATTTACTAGGTAACCCGGTACGAGGAAAACCCACTCAGCAAAACATTATCCAGTCACCAGTTATCCTGTAGAGCTTCTAAATGTTTCATTCTACTTACCTTTAAAAAAAAAAAAGCATTTGCCACCCTTTCCTTTTAGAATCCTGGAATTGGCACTGGTTATTACTGTCATATATTTTTATAAACGGTATGTTTTTTGTACTCTAAGTTATAAACCTGTTTTTTGTGTGTGTTGGTGAGTGAAGAGAAAATTTACTGTTTTATCTGTCACAAATCTTTTCTTGCCAACATCAGTGACTGGAGAAATATGAGGACAAAACTCCAACAACATCCAGATTTTAGTCAATATTTTCTTAAAAGTCCTGATGAACAATCTTGGCAAGAAAGTGACTTGGTGGATATCACCGAAACTCGTATTCCGTTGGACATTTTAGACACCGCTGAGGCAGAAGCATGTTTTGAGGAACACAAGACTTCACTAGAGGCTGATGAAAACCGAAAAGAGTAAGTTTTTTTTTTTTCTCTTGTCTAAGTATTTTACAATTAAAACATGAACCAGTTTGATTGTGAGTTTATCTCTACTTAACCTGGAACTCTAAACACCTTGGACTGTAATATTATAATTTCTTGTTAATCTTCATTAGTGGTAAAGCTACATGAAACTGGTTTGTTAAAATATAATTAAGAAGAAAACTGGTAAACTCTGTGTAAAATTGGTAAACTGTCATTTTTTGAGCATAAATATAATTGAAGAATATAAAGTGTTGTCATGACAACTGAAAAACACTACCTGGCTTCTCCAGACTCCTCAGTTGTCATGACAACTTAATACTCCATCTGGCTTCTCCAGACTCTCAGTTGTCATGACAACTTAAAACTCCACCTG
>NW_013678741.1:8316-11210 GCF_000517525.1 Limulus polyphemus | reverse complement strand
AAGGTAGTTCTGATAGCTCTATGATAAGGTAGTTCTGATAGCACTATGCTAAGGTAGTTCTGATAGCACTATGGTAAGGTTGGCCTGATAACATTATGTTAAGGTAGTTCTGATAGCACTATGATAAGGTAGTTCTGATAGCACTATGCTAAGGTAGTTCTGATAGCACTATGGTAAGGTTGGCCTGATATCACTATGTTAAGGTTGGCCTGATAACATTATGTTAAGGTAGTTCTGATAGCACTATGATAAGGTAGTTCTGATAGCACTATGCTAAGGTAGTTCTGATAGCACTATGGTAAGGTTGGCCTGATATCACTATGTTAAGGTTGGCCTGATAACATTATGTTAAGGTAGTTCTGATAGCACTATGATAAGGTAGTTCTGATAGCACTATGCTAAGGTAGTTCTGATAGCACTATGGTAAGGTTGGCCTGATATCACTATGTTAAGGTTGGCCTGATAATACTATGCTAAGGTATAGGTAACTATGATATTAATAAGTTAAGGTTTAGGTATCTCTGATATTACTATGTTAATGTTGAAGTATTTCTGATATAAGTGTATTAATGTTTAGGTATTACTGATATTAATAAGTTAATGTTTAGATATATCTGATATTAATATGTTAATGTTTAGATATATCTGATATTACTATGTTAATGTTTAGATATATCTGATATTACTATGTTAATGTTTAGGTATTACTGATATTAATATGTTAATGTTTAGATATATCTGATATTAATATGTTAATGTTTAGGTATTTCTGATGTAACTTTGTTAATGTTTAGATATTTCTCATGTAACTTTGTTAATGTTTAGATATATCTGATATTAATATGTTAATGTTTAGGTATTACTGATGTAACTTTGTTAATGTTAAGGTATCTATGATAGTACAATGTTAAGGTTTAGGTAGCTATGACGGTGTTATGTTAAGGTTGATATGTCTTCCAGTACCATGTTAAGGTTTAGGTAGCTATGACGGTGCTATGTTAAGGTTGATATGTCTTCCAGTTCCATGTTAATGTTTGGGTAGCTATGACGGTGTTGTGTTAAGGTTGATATGTCTTCCAGTACCATGTTAAGGTTTAGGTAGCTATGGCGGTGTTATGTTAAGGTTTAGGTAGCTATGACAGTGTTGGTGTTAAGGTTGATATGTCTTCCAGTTTCATGTAATATTACTTTAATGTGGTTTCATCCATTTTCTCGACTCATCACAACAGAATATTTAATTTATTTAATATAAGAAATTATTTATTAATAATACCATCTACACAACGCACGAGGAAGCTAAGCCTAACGGTAGTTATATTGTCTGAAGCGACAGAATTAATTTCTATATTTCGACTGTATACCTATATAGTGAAAACACCGACTTTCAGGATTTGGGGAAAGGTGTGCATCCTTACCAGCTAATGACATCCACGAATAGCGATATATTTCCGGAATAGGATCGGATCGGATAAGAAGTGGTGGACAACATATTGATATCGGAGAGGTGACGTTAGGGTTTGCGGGATGCGGGAAGCATTGAGTCGGAGCCATCATTGTCGAAGGCCCTCCCGAAACCGGCACGGCTGCACAGTTTTGTAAATTGAAGGGATACCCTGCTATAGGATCATTTTGACTACATGAATAACGACATGATTTGATAATCTCGCTACTCGAGGAATGGTACAGACTTCCCGCCAGCGATACGGGAGATTGTGGAGGCAGGGAAACGTGATGATACATTCTGTGTTGAGTATGTCCATAATCGGCCAAAGATGATGACCTTGCTGACCTGGGATCAACTGAGTAATTAGTCCCAAGGACGCTGTCCATAAAATTTGAATTCATTTTACAACATATTTCTAAGTAAACATCAAAAGACTAGCTTTATGACTCGTATATGGTTTCTCGTCGTTATGGCCACTGCACGTGAGCTCTTGGAGCCGTGTAAACATGACACGCCCTAGGGTCTTCGTCAGCCAATGAATTCCTGCTTCCGTAGAAATAGATTACTGTCACTCGAGGATTTTCTTGTCGAAAACAAATCTCAGCTGGTGATGTTGTTATATATTAATGAATTAAATAACTCGCGCTACAGATATCAAAGTTAGTTTCTGAGGGTGAAAACTGTAAATTAAAATACAGCTAAGTTATTTCAATGTTTGACAGTTACAGTTAGAAAGTTGTTACACAAACTGACTTATGTTTTAATTACAATATGCATACACCAGTTCCTAACTCATTACCTTCCCTCGTGAGCACGAGCTTATCAGCGTAACACGTGTCGTAGTATCAACAATATTCATTTTTCTAGTTATCGCCAGCATTCAATCACCTGGATGATAGATCACGTTTTAAGAAGGTTCTGGATAACTACGTTGTCAAAACACTAGTTCAAGGAAGCTTGGGCTTTCTCCCCACGCACGCCATACTGCAGCGACATCTGGTGAGCAATCCATTCCACTGTGGCAAACTGCCAAAAGCAGCTGTATAGTTGGAGGCACCTAAGAGGTGTTGTCTAGCACGTGTCGTTCAACTGTTAATATATATATATTGTAATAACAAAAGTAAAAGATATCAACGGTTTCATTCTCACTATTAAACACGATAGACTAGTTAACATTTTTGTTACAAATTTATAAGTTTTATCATACAATTGTAGCTTTCAGGCTTAAGCGTGAGATGCAACTTGATGCAAGTTTATAAACGTTGTTTTCATATTTTCTATGTTAATCATTGTTTGCTGAGCTGAACGAAAATGTAATGTAACACAAAACAACAAAATAAATAACGTTAAAATATCGGATATATCTAAACATTAACATGGTATATTACAATTTACTTCTTACATCTTTCATGTAATATTACTTTAATGTACAAAACGATTAAACATGAAA
>NW_013678741.1:3723-7384 GCF_000517525.1 Limulus polyphemus | reverse complement strand
GCATAGTGCTATCAGAACTACCTTACCATAGTGCTATCAGGCCAACCTTAGCATAGTGCTATCAGAACTACCTTACCATAGTGTTATCAGGCCAACCTTACCATAGTGCTATCAGAACTACCTTAGCATAGTGCTATCAGAACTACCTTACCATAGTGCTATCAGAACTACCTTACCATAGTGCTATCAGGCCAACCTTACCATAGTGCTATCAGGCCAACCTTACCATAGTGTTATCAGGCCAACCATACCATAGTGTTATCAGGCCAACCATACCATAGTGTTATCAGAACTACCTTAACATAGTGATATCAGGATTACCTCAGAAATTGAATGGTACAACTGAAACCTGTTAATTAATAGATCGTTATTTCAGTAGAGGCCTATCGTTAAGTTTTTACATTTACTATTTCATTAAGTCGTCTCATGCTCTACTGTATTAAGTCTATTTCAATGTTTTGTTGGACAAGACTATCTATGTACAGTGACATGACGGAAAACATGCTTCAACAATATCAGAGATGATCAGTACAGCTTACAGCTTCCTTTTAAATTTCTATATCTAACAATGAAATACGGATATGACATGAATGAAAACATGCTTCAACAATATCAGAGATAATCAGTACAGCTTACAGCTTCCTTTTAAATTTCTATATCTAACAATGAAATACGGATATGACAAGACTGAAAACGTGCTTCAACAATATCAGAGATAATCAGTACAGCTTACAGCGTTCTTTAAATTTCTATATCTAACAAAGAAATACGGATATGACAAGACTGAAAACGTGCTTCAACAATATCAGAGATAATCAGTACAGCTTACAACTTCTTTTAAATTTCTATATCTAACAAAGAAATACGTATATGACAAGACTGAAAACGTGCTTCAACAATATCAGAGATAATCAGTACAGCTTACAGCATTCTTGAAATTTCTATATCTAACAATGAAATACGGATATGACAAGACTGAAAACGTGTTTCAACAATATCAGAGATGATCAATGTAACTTACAATTTTGTTTTAAACTTCTAAATATAACAATGAAATACGGATATGACATGACTGAAAACATGCTTCAACAATATCAGAGATGATCAATGTAACTTACAATTTTGTTTTAAACTTTTAAATATAACAATGAAATACGGATATGACATGACTGAAAACATGCTTCAACAATATCAGAGATGATCAATGTAACTTACAATTTTGTTTTAAACTTTTAAATAAGGCCGCGACAAAACCTGAACAAAACCTGAGCCAGGATTTATCTTCAGGTATCGAAAAAAAATCTCCAAAACAAAAATTATACCGGCACATTTGTTCGTAAAAATATTATTTTTGGTGATCATTAAGCCTGATCAAAATAAGAAACAACTTCCAAAAATAAAACACTATCAATCGATTGCATAAGAAGAACAAAATCATTTTTAATTAGATCACAAATGCCATTATTCACATTTTTAATATGTGATGAAAGTTAATGAATTAAATTTAATGTATATTTCACGAGAACTATTGACAGAACCGAGTATTAGTGTATTTTCTATGTACTCAGGTATTGTTTTAGGGTGTTACACACATATAAAACCATCTTATATCCGACTTTGTTTCAATATTGTTGCTTTCCACTTAGAAGCCACAA
Organism: Limulus polyphemus; assembly: GCF_000517525.1. Taxonomy (NCBI): domain Eukaryota; kingdom Metazoa; phylum Arthropoda; class Merostomata; order Xiphosura; family Limulidae; genus Limulus; species Limulus polyphemus. The sequence goes on along the minus strand of NW_013678741.1, from coordinate 5,729 downwards.
TTTATTTATTTATTTTTTCAACATTTCACTCAGATGTGACTATTTCCAAGTTTATGGAAGTCAATCTTTAATTTTCAAAGTCAATTTCTGAGAAGGTTTTTCTCTCACGTCGGGATTTTGTATTGTATTTCATTATCCAATAAAAAAAAACTGTATTATATGGGCTAAAAACAAAAATAATACTGGTCTGAAGGGTGAGGAAAGGCTTAGGGGTTCCGCCATGTTCGACGTCACAGCTGGCTGCGCATGATCAGACCGAGTATGCGACGCTACTTAACCAACCATAAAACGAATTGATTATGCAATAAACACGCAATAAAAGTTTATATATCACATAGTGAGCGTCATGGTGATTTTAAGTGGTTTTAAATTGAGTGAACAGCAGTCTCTAGCATGTCCAAGTCAACCTTTAGGTTTCTATCTGAGCTTTCAACCTAGATGAACTTTGACTAAAATTTACAAAAGGTCAGAGTTCGGTCTACAACACCCATTGGCCTGGTAGTCTGTATAGAGTTTAGAGTAAAATAAGGAAAAAAAAACACAGTGGTACAACCACGTGCTCTATAGAAGTTAAAAGACAGTGTTACAACCACGTGTTCTATAGAAGTTCAAACGAGTGTTACAACCACGTGTTATATAGAAATTAAAACAAGTGTTACAACCACTGGTTATATAGAAGTTAAAACAAGTGTTACAACCACTGGTTATATAGAAGTTAAAACAAGTGTTACAACCACGTGTTATATAGAAGTTAAACCAAGTGTTACAACCACTGGTTATATATAAGCTAAAACAAGTGTTACAACCACGTGTTATATAGAAGTTAAAACAAGTGTTACAACCACGTGTTATAGAAGTTAAAACAAGTGTTACAACCACGTGTTATATAGAAGTTAAAACAAGTGTTACAACCACTGGTTATATAGAAATTAAAACAAGTGTTACAACCACTGGTTATATAGAAGTTAAAACAAGTTTTACAACCACTGGTTATATAGAAGTTAAAACAAGTGTTACAACCATGTGTTATATAGAAGTTAAAACAATTTTTACGAGAAACAGATTGTGTTTTTCGTTAGACGTAAGCTATTTATTTTGTTTCTAAAAATAATGTATTTTCGTGGTGTTTTAGCCTTGCAGGGTGTAGTCTAAGTTTCAGTTATGAAGGTTGCTTCACCCACCAACACTCCCCACATCAATGCCAACTTCTCAGTACATGATCGAGTGTGTGTGTGTGTATTTGAGGGACTACATGCACCCAATGCCCAATCTAAACATGGCGTCATAGAAACAATAAAGGTTATAAAGCGTCTGTACCGTAAACAAAAGTGCTACGTAAAGCCTTTCCAGAACCAAGCGCTTTAAAAGTGTCCTTGGGTTATTCTTCTTTACTGACCGACACTTTAATTAAACGTGGCTTCTTAAAGCAGCCCAGAGTGTTGTTACGGATTTACGACTGGAACTGACGTTTCGATAAGGAAACGTGATATGCGCTTCGAATGATCCGTAGTATTATTACTCCCGCGACTGTCCGTGGTACCGTCCGTGTCTATCCGTGACTACCCATGTCTGTCCGTGTCGCCCATGACTGGCTGTTCGTAGCCGTCAGTGATTGTCCGTGAATACCGGTAAAGAAGCGTGTCGACATGATTTCATGAAAACTTATACCAAGAAATCAGCGAGAAAAACGGATCTCACTAATTACAGGTCGATACAGGATACAGACGTATCTCCACTACACTAATTACAAGCTGATACAGGACACAGACGTGTCACCACTACACTAATTACAAGCTGATACAGGATACAGACGTGTCTCCACTACACTAATTACAGGTCGATACAGGACACAGTCGTGTCACCACTACACTAATTACAGGTCGATACAGGATACAGACGTGTCTCCACTACACTAATTACAGGTCGATACAGAACTGTAATTAGTGTAGTGGTGACACGTCTGTGGTCGATACAGGACACAGACGTGTCCCACTACACTAATTACA
>NW_013678741.1:2113-2723 GCF_000517525.1 Limulus polyphemus | reverse complement strand
GATCGATACAGGATACAGACGTGTCTCCACTACACTAATTACAGGTCGATACAGGATACAGACGTGTCTCCACTACACTAATTACAAGCTGATACAGGACACAGACAGATTAGATTCGTTGTGTTGGAAATAATGTATTATAACAGTATAAACATAAGTACTGTTAATCTAACAATACATCAGATTCGTTGTGTTGAAAACAGTAGATTATAACAGTATAAACATAAGTACTGTTAATCTAACAATACAAAAGATTATAATAGTATAAACATAAGTACTGTTAATCTAACAATACATCAGATTCGTTGTGTTGAAAACAGTAGATTATAACAGTATAAACATAAGTACTGTTAATCTAACAATACAAAAGATTATAATAGTATAAACATAAGTAATGTTAATCTAACAATACATCAGATTCGTTGTGTTGAAAACTCTGTTAAACTCGTAGTAGAGACCTGAAACTAAAACTACATTCACTAAATTCTCGGATCTCTGTTAAACTCGTAGTAGAGACCTGAAACTAAAACTACATTCACTAAAGTTTCAGATCTCTGTTTAACTTGTAGTAGAGACCTGAAACTAAAACTACATTCACTAAAGTTTCAGA
>NW_013678741.1:0-1525 GCF_000517525.1 Limulus polyphemus | reverse complement strand
AACTAATTAGTTATACTCGAATTACTAAACCTATCAAAACTAACCAGAAACAACTGAAACTAATTAGTTATACTCGAATTACTAAACCTATCAAAACTAACCAGAAACAACTGAAACTAATTAGTTATACTCGAATTACTAAACCTATCAAAACTAACCAGTAATAACTGAAACTAATTAGTTATACTCGAATTACTAAACCTATCAAAACTAACCAGTAACAACCGAAACTAATTAGTTATACTCGAATTACTAAACCTATCAAAACTAACCAGAAACAACTGAAACTAATTAGTTATACTCGAATTACTAAACCTATCAAAACTAACCAGTAACAACCGAAACTAATTAGTTATACTCGAATTACTAAACCTATCAAAACTAACCAGTAACAACAACCGAAACTAATTAGTTATACTCGAATTACTAAACCTATCAAAACTAACCAGTAACAACCGAAACTAATTAGTTATACTCGAATTACTAAACCTATCAAAACTAACCAGTAACAACCGAAACTAATTAGTTATACTCGAATTACTAAACCTATCAAAACTAACCAGTAACAACCGAAACTAATTAGTTATACTCGAATTTAGTAGAGACCTGAAACTAAAACTACATACATTAAATTATCAGATCTCTGTTAAACTTCTAGTAGAGACCTGAAACTAAAACTACATACATTAAATTCTCAGATCTCTATTAAACTCGTAGTTGAGACCTGAAACTAAAACTACATAATTAAATTATCAAATCTCTGTTAAACTTCTAGCAGAGACCTGAAACTAAAACTACATACATTAAATTCTCAGATCTCTATTAAACTCGTAGTTGAGACCTGAAGCTAAAACTACATTATCCTGATAAAAACAAGAATAAAGGCTTTAAACTATATATGTTCACCTTGCAAATCTAACAGTAAACACTAGAAACTACAATATTGTTTGTGAAGTTTTCAGACTTATTCGTAGTGCTGAGAGAGAATGTGACACGTGAAAATCTGAGAATTACCCTTTCCGGTCAACATTTGATCTTACTCAGCCACAAAGTTTTACCTACAAAAAAAATTGATATTTCTAATTTTTCGTTTTCTCTACTATTTCGAAAGTATGTAATTAGTTTTCATTATTACTATCTCGAGAATTACTATCTAATTTTAATTACGAAGTATATCGGAAGTAACTAATTAGGTTTAATTTTTATTTCAAGTTATATGGTTTATTTTTAATGCCATTTTGAGAGTAACTATTTATGTTATTACTCTTTCGAGTTTTGTTTAGTTTAAAATTCCATTCTATGTGTTACTGTTATTTTTACATTATTTCAACCATTAATTTTTAGCAACTTAAGCACATTAAATTCTCAGATCTCCGTTAAACTCTTACTAGAGACCTGAAACTAAAACTACATTCACTAAAGTTTTCAGACCTCTGTTAAACTCGATGTAGTTGTAGTTTCAGGTCTCTACTACGAGTTTAACAGAGATCTGAAAATTCAGTAAATGCAATTTTAGTTTTAGGTC
>NW_013678740.1:0-8691 GCF_000517525.1 Limulus polyphemus | reverse complement strand
AGAAAACGATATGGAACAACAAAAACATCCCTTCACTAAAGTTTTAGTGTACGAGGAAACTCAGAAAACGATATGGAACAACAAAAACATCCCGTCACTAAAGTTTTAATGTAGAAAGAAACTCAGAAAACGATATGCAACAACTAAAAACATCCCTTCACTAAAGTTTTAATGTAGAAAGAAACTCAGAAAACGATATGGAACAACAAAAACATCCCGTCACTAAAGTTTTAATGTTGAAAGAAACTCAGAAAACGATATGGAACAACAAAAACATCCCTTCATTAAAATTTTAATGTAGAAAGAAACTCAGAAAACGATATGGAACAACAAAAACATCCCGTCACTAAAAGTTTTAATGTAGAAAGAAACTTAGAAAACTATATGGAACAACAAAAACATCCCTTCACTAAAGTTTTAGTGTACGAGGAAACTTTGAAACGATATGGAACAACAAAAACATCCCTTCGCTACAGGTTCAATCTAGAAAAAAATTTACAAAGCAACATGTAAAACAAAACATCAATTCACTCTTGCTTTAATCTAGAAGGAAATTTAAAAAACGACATGGAAGAACAAAAACACCCATTCATTCCAGTTTTAGTGTAAAAGGAATCTTAGAAAACGCCATGGAACAACAAAAAATTCCCATCGCTCCAGTTTGAGTGTAAGAGAAACCTTTAACAAACGACATGGAGAACAAAACCGCCCTTCACTCCAGTTCTAGTGTAGAAGGAAATTTAGAAAACAACAAGGCACAACAAAAAGTCCATTCACTCCAGCTTCATTCTAAAAGGAAATTTAGAAAACGACATTGAACAAAAAAAAAAATCACTTCGCTCTAGTTTCACTTTAGAAGGAAATTTAGAAAACGACATTGAACAAAAAAAATCACTTCGCTCTAGTTTCACTTTAGAAGGAAATTTAGAAAACGACTTGGAACAACAAAAACATAAATTATTTTAGTTTTAGTGTAAGAGGAAACTTAGATAACCATATGGAACAAACAAATAATCCATTTGCTCCACCTTTAGTATAGAGGTAAACTTAGCAAACGACATGGACAACAAAAAGGTCCATTCACTCTAATTTTAGTGTAGAAGGAAATTTAGAAAACGATTCATTCCAGCGTTAATATAAACGGAAATTTAGAAAACGACATGGAAAAACAAAAACATCCTTTCACTCCAGTTTTAGTGTACGAGGAAACTTAGAAAACGAATTGGAAAAACAAAAACATCCTTTCACTCCAGTTTTAGTGTACGAGGAAACATAGAAAACGACATGGAAAAACAAAAACATCCCTTCACTCCATTTTTAGTGTACATGGAACAAGAAAAACATCCCTTTACTCCAGTTTTAGTGTAGAAGGAAACTTAGAAAACGACATGGAAGAACAAAAACATTACATCGCTCTAGTTTTAGTGAAAGAGAAAAGTTGAAAAAGGACATGGAATTAGAAAACGTCCATTCACTCCAGTTTTAATGTAGAACGAAATTTAAAAAACGACATGGAAGAACAAAAACATACCTTCACTCTACTTTTAGTGTAAAAGGAGATTTAGAAAACGACATGGAAAAACAAAACATCCCTTCACTCCAGTTTTAGTGTAGAAGGAAACTTAGAAAACGACATGGAAGAACAAAAACATTACATCGCTCTAGTTTTAGTGAAAGAGAAAAGTTGAAAAACGACATGGAATTAGAAAACGTCCATTCACTCCAGTTTTAATGTAGAACGAAATTTAAAAAACGACATGGAAGAACAAAAACATACCTTCACTCTACTTTTAGTGTAAAAGGAAATTTAGAAAACGACATGGAACAACAAAAACATACCTTCACTCTACTTTTAGTGTAAAAGGAAATTTAGAAAACGACATGGAACAACAAAAATATCCCTTCACTCCAGTTTTATTGTAGAAGGAAACTTAGAAAAAGACATGGAACAATAAAAACATTATTTCATTCCAGTTTTATTGTAGACGAAATCTTAGAAAACTATTTTGAACAACAAAATATCCATTCACTCCAGTTTTATTGTAGAATGAAACTTAGAAAACGAAATGGATCAACAAAAACATCCCTTCATTCTAGTTTTGTTGTATGGGGAACTTATACATCGAGATCGAGATCATAAGCCATCGGAAATCATCTTTATAAAACCATTGTAAACAGTTCCTTCAATACTACAGGAACTAATGAAACAGTTGAAACAGATCATAAAACATTGGAAATCATCTTTATAAAACCATTGTGAACAGTTCCTACAATACTACATAGACTAATGAAACAGTTGAAACAGATCATAAAACATTGGAAATCATCTTTATAAAACCATTGTGAACAGTTCCTACAATACTACATAGACTAATGAAACAGTTGAAACAGATCATAAAACATTGGAAATCATCTTTATAAAACCATTGTGAACAGTTCCTACAATACTACATAGACTAATGAAACAGTTAAAACAGATCATAAAACATTGGAAATCATCTTTATAAAACCATTGTGAACAGTTCCTACAATACTACATAGACTAATGAAACAGTTGAAACAGATCATAAAACATTGGAAATCATCTTTATAAAACCATTGTGAACAGTTCCTACAATACTACATAGACTAATGAAACAGTTGAAACAGATCATAAAACATTGGAAATCATCTTTATAAAACCATTGTGAACAGTTCCTACCATACTACATAGACTAATGAAACAGTTGAAACAGATCATAAAACATTGGAAATCATCTTTATAAAACCATTGTGAACAGTTCCTACAATACTACATAGACTAATGAAACAGTTAAAACAGATCATAAAACATTGGAAATCATCTTTATAAAACCATTGTGAACAATTCCTACAAGACTACATAGACTAATGAAACAGTTGAAACAGATCATAAGACATTGGAAATCATCTTTATAAAACCATTGTGAACAGTTCCTTCAAGACTACAGGGACTAATGGTACAGTGGAAACAGATCATAAGTTGTTGAAAATAATCTCTACAAAGCCATTGTGCACAGCACCTGAAAGGTTGATATTCCAAATTTAGGCTATCCATTTTATATTTGCTGAGGAGTAACAGTGGCTCTGGTTTGTGTAGTGCAGTGCTTACCAAATTCTTTCAGCTCACAGTACACTTTTTGCAGCACATATATGTAAGTCCATATGGGAGGCCTAGTGGCTTTGTTTGTTTGGAATTGAGCACAAAGCTACACAATGGGCTATCTGTGCTCTGCTCACCAAGAGTATCGAAACCCTGTTTCTAGCGTTGTAAGTCCGCAGACATACCACTGTGCCACTGGGGGGCGGCCTAGTGGCACCCCCATGAATAAGACAGGTAGAAATTACTGTTATACTATGTATCAAGGAGAAAATAAATCAAACATGAAATTTTAAAAATTTACTAAATTGATAATAAATTTATTTGTCTAGATATGTATTACTTAATAATTGCAAAAGTTCGACGGCACCAAGTTTGGGAAGCACTGCTTTAGGGGAGTTAAGAATATTTTCTCTGTGTAAACCAGTGTTCCAACTTTATGGAATTGAATTTGACAGAGAGAACAAGAAGAAGTAATTTTTTGTTTGAAAGATAGAAAGTAATTTCATGACTTATGATTATACATTAGTCATGGAAACATAATATATGATTATACATTAGTCATGGAAACATAATATATGATTATACATTAGTCATGGAAACATACTATTTTACCATTTTACTTTATTTACTATTCACTCTGTCTAAATAAAACATCGCGATATTTTGACAAATAATGTTATTGTTATTTGTCCAAATCTCACTGTTTGGTATAATATTTGGTATAATTATATAATAATTGGTATAATACTTTGCCAAGCTAAAAATATAATTGGTCCTATTTTCAAATTGAGTGAGTATCGTGTTGTCTGTACAGAGTCTCGCCCAAGTAACATGTCGTTCCTACGAGCGGTGCGGAAAGCTATGGCAGGGGAGAGGGAGGAGCCAAAGTTTGAAGTTGTGAAAAAATACGATGTAAGTTCTTATTTATCCACGTGTTTATTATACGTAGAAAGATACGAAAGCTAAGGTTTTGATCAATACGATATTTTCAGTTCTCTGAATAATACACATGTATTCCTTTCTCCGATCTAAATGTTTTCGAAATATTATTTTAGCGGTTATAATTAACTTTTACAAATAACATGCAGTTTGGAAACTATAGATATTAAAGAGTACAAAGACAACACCTAAAACTTTTAAAATATCATATTACCCACCAAAGTTGAACGGTACAAATACAATATCCACAGTTTTTTCAAATATCATATTACCCACCAAAGTTAAACGGTACAAATACAATATCCGTAGTTTTCCAACTAAAATTTTACGCGATACAGTTAGAAGATACTCTCATTATATAAATTTTTCAAATATAATTTTCCGTAAAAGTCAAGCGTTATATTATCACCTTATAGTTTTCTCACTATCCCTTTAACCATCAGATGTAAACAATACGTCGTCTATAGTTTTGTTACTATCCATTTAATCATTATATGTAAATAATACGTTGTCTATAGTTTTGTTACTATCCATTTAATCATTATATGTAAATAATACGTTGTCTATAGTTTTGTTACTATCCATTTAATCATTATATGTAAATAATACGTTGTCTATAGTTTTGTTACTATCCATTTAATCATTATATGTAAACAATACGTCGTCTATAGTTTTGTTACTATCCATTTAACCATCAGATGTAAACAATACGTCGTCTATAGTTTTGTTACTATCCATTTAACCATCAGATGTAAACAATACGTCGTCTATAGTTTTGTTACTATCCATTTAATCATTATATGTAAATAATACGTTGTCTATAGTTTTCTAAAATTCACTTAAACCGTCAAATTTAAACGATGCGTTGCCTTCAGTTGTCTTAATATCCCTCTTATCGTCATTTTTAAATAATACATTGTCTACAGTTTTCTTAATATCACTTTAACCATCAGCTTTAAACGATATGTTGTCTATTGTTTTCTAAATATCCTTCTAACCGTCAGATTTAAGCAAAACTTCGTCTATACTTTTCCTAGTATCCCTTTAATCGTCAGATGTAAACAATACCTTGTCTATATCACTTTAACTGTTAGATTTAAACGATACGTTGTCTATAGTTTCTTAGTATTATTTCTTCTTTCAATTTAAACAGTACGTTGTCCATATTTTCCTGAATATCCTTCTAACAGCCAGATTTAAATGATATGTTGTCAGCTGTTTTCCCAATGTATTTTCATTTGTCAGATTTAAACAATACGTTGTCAATAGTTTTCTGAATAACCTTCTGTTACGACGGCGGAAGTCATGTGACGCTAGTAACACGTCATGAGCTTCTAGAAAATTCATGACCGTTGGTGAAGCCTCAAGTGTTCTCTAGATGTACGTTTTTTGTATATATAAGACCGGTAAAAAGTGACGACAACAATGGAATTGAATTGCAGACAGAGATAGAGAATCGTTCGTTGTGAATTATAGCGTTTGTTTAAGTTAACTGACTGTGGGAATTAAGTGTATTGCAAAGTTGTATTGAGAAAAAATAAACCAGTTTTATTTAAGGAAGGACTTGTATCGCTGAAGTTTTTCGGAAGGAATTTTTACGGGAAAATAACAAACGACCAGAGACGCAACACTTCTATCAGTCAGCTTTAAACTGTATGTTTATAGTTTTCTGAATATTTTTCAAAGCGTCAGATTTACACAATATGTTATATATAGCTTTCCTAACGTATTCTCATCTGTCAGATTTAAGCAATATGTAGTCTATAGTTTTCTCAAAACCGATTTAACCGTCAGAGTTGAACAATATAATATATGCTTTTCTAAATGTTAGTTCTCACACAACAATGGAAAGATTTTCTTAATGAAAAGTGTTTTTTTTTTCTGTCCACAGGATCATGACATCAGATCTTACCCTGAAACTGTCTGGATCTCCCTAAAGGTTACAGGCAAGACGCATGCTGAATGTGGCCGACCAGAGTTTTCTCGATTGCTGGGTTACATCAATGGAAACAATGAAACTGGTTCGACTTAAATTCTAAATAAAACTTTATCATTTATATAAAATAAAGCGGTTCTTAATCACAACGCGTGAGAGTATTTGGATTAAATGATACCTTGGTAAACGAATTATTTCTTCTCTCTTATGTTATCACGATACAATCTGTGATAAATTAACTTACGTTATCCTGTGGGTTACCACAGTTGTATTCAAAGCTTTAAGTAATTGTTTCATTTTCGTCAAAGTCCACATAAGCGTGTTCAATTATTTTAGAACACCCTTTGACAAGACAAGTTATTCTCCTCTATCTCTGTTGTTACAATACAAATTGTGAAACTCACTTTAGAAATCGCCATTAATGGCTAAACTAACACATAATTTAACTTCACTTTCACTAACTTACCTCTTCCTCTCTGTATCTGTATGTACTCATAACATGCGATAAAAAAATCTAGAAATAGCTAGCTATCTAGACACAACAATATTAAACATAATGAGAGAGACTTGTAATATTGTCAACAATATTACAAAATCCTAGTACAACAATTAAACTACACACACAACATACGACTCGTACAGAGTTATGTAACAAAACTTGTCATGAATATCGTTTTTAAAATAATTAACTTTTAACCCTCTTGTTATGAAAGCTAAATAATCATTAAATATTTGGTCACTAAATAAACTAAATAATAACTCTTAAACTGAACAGTCTTGTATATTCAACAATGATGTTCTGTTTTATCACAATGTTCAATAAATAGTGTTGTTAGTTTGGAATGTTCCACACTCTACTAACAACTGTAGCTAATTAGCAACAACTACTGTGGTTAGCTACCTTCCAAGCCATGATACGTAAACATAGGTACTTTAAACTATCAAGATTCAGTCCATGTGGCAAGTGAAACAATACTGTGTGAGACCATTATATAAGGCATAGACCTAATGACTCTTCACTTACATTTCAACTCACTCAGTTGGTTGTCAGATTTGTATGAGAATGAAGTACTGACATTATTTTATATTTTAATTGTCTTTTGCAGTGATTGTGTATAATATGAACTAATTACTGTTAAAATGTTTCATATGTTGTTCGTGAATGGAGCCACCATTGCGTTAGAAATTTAAATGAGATAATTTTTACAACAATGAAATGACATAAGAATATTTGATATAATTGTTATTAGTGTTTTCATTGTCCTTCAACAGGTGCTTCTCTAGCGATGACTTCTCCAGTTGTATTTCGTGTGAGCTTTGAAGAAACGGAGGAGTTGACCATGTCGTTATTCCTGTCTTCTAGTGTCGCAGATCCACCTAAACCCAAAGACCCAGATGTGTCGTTCTTCAGAGCTCCTGCAGGACAACTGTTTGTCAGGTATTTCTAAAAATTATTTTCTTGGCAAACTTTAACAATGTATTATATATATTAAAACATTTTAAATATTTTGAATTCATAATTTCACTAGTGGTGTTTTGCAGATTAAAGTGTGATTTAAAGTGAAGAATAATTTTTCTAATTTACCTACAGTGAGAAATTTCCTAAACTTTAAAAAGTTACATGTATTACAATGGATATTTACTCATTACTGAATTATGAATATTGTCAAAGATTACTTGATTAATAATATAAAACTAATCTTTTTAAACTACTTTTTAAAGTTTTAATGTATGCTGTTGTATATATATGAGGATTTTATAATTGTTTACATTAGTGAAACGTTTTGTTGATGTTACAAATAATCTTTAATTATTTCAGGCTATTTTTAATTTAACAAATAACCATCAACTTTTTCACTAACACTGTCGTGTTACAGGAAGATGACTTAGGCAACATGTCTTCACATCATTCAAACCACCTGTGTTTTCTATACTGTAAAACAGAAGTCGATAACGTACGGAGCGTTTATTCATGTGATCTACAACACGTGTGTTTTCTATACTGTAAAATAGAAGTCGATAACTTACTGAGCATTTATTCACGTGATGCACAACACGTGTGTTTTCTATGCTGTTAAATAGAAGTCGATAACGTACCGAGCGTTTACTCATGTGATACACAATATAAAACAAAGGTATGTAACATATCAATTGAATGAATATCATAAAAATTGTAAACCAGAAAAGGGTTCACATCAAGGTTTTGAAACAATACGACGTTTTAAACTATAGGTATTGGAGAATACGATATTTACTCATATAGTTACACCTAACAGCTTCGGTAATCTTTAGTACTGACACGTTTCTAAGGACAACCTATATGAACCACCAATATGCGACCTTCATTCCTGCAGCTTGTTCCGACGTCAAGTGTAACCACCAACATATGACCTTCCTTCCTGCAGCTTGTACACATGTCAAGTGTCACGAACAATATTTGACCTTCATGTGACTATCGACTATTCTTGAATACTTGGTTTGATGATGGTAACATAAGCATTCATATAACAGATGAAATTATATATTGTTACGTCTCTGGTCGTTTGTTAATTACTCGTAAATATTATTTCCGAAGAACTTCAGCGATACAAGTATTTTCTCAAATAAAACTAGTTTATTCTTTCTCAATTCAACTTTGCAATACACTTAATTTCCACAGTCATATTAACTTAAACACACGCTGTAATTTACAACA
>NW_013678739.1:7582-10661 GCF_000517525.1 Limulus polyphemus | reverse complement strand
GGACTAAATATTCCGTTTTCAATGACAACAAAACTTAGTACAAGAAGGACTAAAAAGACAATTATGAAAGTGATTAAAATCTAGGGTAAGAAAGACTAAAAATACCGCTAACAAAGTCGAAAAAATCTAGTCTAAGAAGGCCTAAAAAGACAGTTATGAAAGTCAACAAAATCCAGTGGAAATCGGACTAAAGGACCCTTATCAATGTCAAAAAAATCTAGTGGAAGGAAGGACTAGAAATTCCGTTATCAATGAAAACAGAATTTAGTACAAGAAGGAATAAAAAGACAATTATGAAATTCGTTAAAATCCAGGGTAAGAAAGACTAAAAAGACCGTCATCAAAGTAGAAAAAAATCTAGTCTAAGAAGACTAGGCTTTCAAAGTCAACAAATCTAGTGAAAAACGGACTAAAAGGAACCTTATCAAAGTCAACAAAATCTAGTGTAAGAAAGACTAAAAGTACCATTATGAATGATAAAAAATATAGTGTAAGAATTACTCAAAAGACCGTTATTAAAGTTAACAATATCTAGTGTAAAAAGGACTAAAAGACCGTAATCACATTAAACAAAATCTAGTGGAAGAAGGACTAAAAAGACAGTTATCAAAGTCAAAAAAATCGATCAAAGAAATTCTAAAAAGACTATTAAGAACGTCAAAAAATCTAGTGTATGAATTACTAAAAAGACAGTTATTAAAGTCGAAAAAATTTAGTGTAAGAAGGACTAGAAAGATCATTATCAAAGTAAAAAAAATCTAGTGTAAGAACTATTAAAAAGACCATTAATCATGTCATAAAATGTAGTCTAAGAAGATCTAAAAATACAGTTATCAAAGTAAAAAAAAACCTAGTGTAAGAAAGACTAAAAATACAATTATGAATGATAAAAATTAAAGTGTAAGAATTACTAAAAACACCGTTATTAAAGTCGAAAAAATTTAGTATAAGAAGGACTTAAAAGATCATTATCAAATTAAAAAACATCTAGTGTAAGAACTATTTAAAATACCATTATCCAAGTCATTAAAATGTTGTGTAAGAAGGACTAAAAAGACCGTTATCAAAATTAAAAAAATCAAGTGAAGATGGACTAAAAAGATCGTCATTAAAGTTAACAAAATCTTGCAGAAAAAAGACTAAAAATACCGTTATCAATGTCAACAAAATCTAGAGCAAGAAGTACTCTAAAGACATTTATGAAAGTCATTAAAATCTAGGATAGTTATCAAAATTAACAAAATCTAGTAAAAGAAGGACTAAATAAACATTTATCCAAGTCAACAAAATCTAGTGTAAGAAAGAATAAAAGAACATTATCAATGTCAAAAAATCTAGTGTTAGAATAACTAAAAAGACCGTTATTAAAGCCGAAAAATCTAGTGTAAGAATTACTAAAAAGACCGTTATTAAAGTCGAATAAATCTAGTGTAAGAAAGACTAAAAGACCGTTATCAAAGTCATCAAAATCTAGTTTAAGGAGGTCCAAAAAGACCATTATCAAAGTTGATAAAATCTAGTGTAAGAAAAACTAAAAATATCGTCATTAAGGTAACAAAATCTTGCGAACGAAAGACTAAAAATACCGTTATCAATGTCAACAAAATATAGTGCAAGAAGTACTAAAAAGACCACTATCAAAGTCACTAAAATTTAGAGTAAGAAAGACTAAAAAACTGTTATCAAAGTCGAAAAAATCTATTGTTAAAACTATTAAAAAGACCGTTATCAAAGACGAAAAAATCTACATTAAGAAAAACTAAAAATCCGTTATCAATGTCGACAACGTTTAGTGGAAATAGGGCTAAAAATACTGTTATCTTGTCGAAAATCTCTGATGTAAGAAGGACAAAAATACCGTTATTAAAGTCGATAAAATCTAGTGCAAGAAGGACTAAAAAGACCATTATAAAAGTCAACAAAAACTAATGCAAGATTTACTAAAAAGACTTTTATTAAAGTCCCAAAAATCTTGCGGAATAAGGACTAAAAATACCGTTAACAAAGTCATCAAAATCTAGTGTAAGAATGACAAAATAGACCATTATCAAAATAAAAAAATCTAGTGGCAGAAAGATTAAAAATACTGTTATCAAAGTCGACAATATCTAGTGGAAAAAGAGCTAAAAATACCGTTATCAAAGTAGAAAATATCTAATGTAAGAAGGACAAAAAAACCGTTATAAAAGTCGATAAAATGGAGTGTAAGAAAGACTAAAAAGAACATTATGTATGTTAAAAAAATCTAGTGTAAGAAGGACTAAAAAGACCATTATCAAAGTCGACAAAATGTCGTGTAAAAAGGAATAAAAAGACCGTCATCAAGGTCAACAAAATCTAGAGCAATAAGGATTAAAAAGACCATTATGAAAATCATTAAAATCTAGAGTAATAAAGACTAAAAAGACCCTTATCAAAGTCGAAAAAACCTAGTGGAAGAAAAACTAAAAACCCGTTATCAAAGTCAACAACATATAGTGGAAAAAGGGCTTGAATACCGTTATCATAGTCGAAAATATCTAATGTAAGAACGGCAAAAAGACCGTTATAAAAGTCGATAAAATGTAGTGTAAGAAGGGCTAAAAAGACCATTATCAAAGTTAACAAAATCTAGTGTAAGAACTATTAAAATACCGTTTTCAAAGTCGAAAATATCTAATGTAAGGAGGAATAAAAAGACTGTTCCCAAAGTTAACAAAATCTAGTGGAAGAAGGACTAAAAAGACAATTATCAAAGTCAACAAAATATAGTGTAAATAAGACTAAAAATACCATTATGATAGATAAAAAATCTAGTGTAAGAATTACTAAAAAGACCGTTATTAAATTGGAAATTATCTAGTGAAAGAAGGACTAAAAAGATCATTATGAAGTACAAAAATCTTGTATACGTTGGACTAAAAATACAGTTATCAATGTCAATAAAATCTAGTGCAAGATAAACTAAAAACCCGTTATCAAAGTCAACAACATCTAGTGGAAAAAGGGCTAAAAATACCGTTACCAAAGTAGAAAAAATATAGAGTAACAAGGACAAAAAGACCCTTATCAAAGTCGAAAAAAAAAAGCCTAAGAAGGC
>NW_013678739.1:2372-6613 GCF_000517525.1 Limulus polyphemus | reverse complement strand
AAAATCTTGTATACGTTGGACTAAAAATACAGTTATCAATGTCAATAAAATCTAGTGCAAGATAAACTAAAAACCCGTTATCAAAGTCAACAACATCTAGTGGAACAAAGGGCTTAAATACCGTTATCAAAGTAGAAAATATCTAATGAAAGAAGGACAAAATGACCGTTATAAAAGTCGATAGAATCTAGTGTAAGAAGGACTAAAAAGATCATTATCAAAGTAAAAAAAACTAATCTAAGAACTATTAAAAATACCGTTATAAAAGTCGAAAAAAATCTAGTTGAAGAAAAACTAAAAACCCGTTATTAAGGTCAACAACATCTAGTAGAAAAAGCGCTAAAAATACCGTTATCCAAGTCGAAAATCTCTGATGTAAGAAGGACAAAAATACCGTTAATAAAGTCGATGAAATCTAGTGTAAGAAGGACTAAAAAGACCATTATCAAAGTCAACAAAAAGTAGTGTAAGAATTACTAAAATGACTTTTATTAAAGTCGAAAAAATCTTGCGGAAGTAGGACTAAAAATACCGTTAACAAAGTCATCAAAATCTAGTGTAAGAATGACTAAATAGACCATTATCAAAGATAAAAAAAATCTAGTGGCAGAAAGTTTAAAAAGACCGTTATCAAAGTCGACAATATCTAGTGGAAAAAGAACTAAAAATACCGTCGATTAAAATGGAGTGTAAGAAAGACTAAAAAGAACCATTATGAATGTCAAAAAATCTAGTGTAAGAAGGACTAAAACGATTATTATCAAAGTCGTCAAAATGTCGTGTAAAAAAGGACTAAAAAGACCGTTATCAAAGTCAACAAAATCTTGTTAAATAAGGACTAAAAAGACCATTATGAAAGTTATTAAAATCTACAGTAAGAAAGACTAAAAAGACCGTTATCAAAGTCGAAATAATGTAGTGCAAGGAAAACTAAAATCCCGTTATCAAAGTCAACAACATCTTGTGTAAAAAGGGCTTAAATACCGTTATCAAAGTCGAAAATATCTAATGTAAGAAGTACAAAAAGACCGTTATAAAAGTCGATAAAATCTAGTGTAAGAAAGGCTAAAAAGACAATTATCAAAGTTAACAAAATCTAGTGTAAGAACTATTAAAAAGACCGCTCTCAAAGTCAATAAAATGTAGTATAAGAAGGACTAAAAAGACCGTTATCAAAGTTAACAAAATCTAGTGGAAGAAAGACTAAAAAGACAATTATCAATAACAACAAAATCTTTTGTAAGAAAGAATAAAAATATCATTATGAATGATAGAAAATCTAGTGTAAGAATTACTAAAAAGACCGTTATTAAAGTCGAAAAAAAATCAATGTAAGAAGGACTAAAGAGATCATTATAAAAGAAAAAAAATCTAAGTATAAGAACTATTAAAAACATCATTATCAAAGACAAAAAAAAGGAGTGTAAGAAGGACTAAAATGACCGTTATAAAAATTAACAAAATCAAGTGGAAGAAGGACTAAAAAGACAGTTAGCAAAGTTAACAAAATCTAGTGGAAGAAAGACGAAAAAGACAGTTATCAAAGTCAACAAAATCTAGTGTAAATAAGACTAAAAAGACCATTATGAATTATAGAAATATATTGTAAGAATTACTGAAAAGACCGTTATTAAAGTCGGAAAATATATATTTTAAGAAGGACAAAAAGACCGTAATCAAAGTCATTAAAATCTAGTGTAAGAAGGACTAAAAAGACCATTATGAAAGTCGAAAAATTCTAGTGTAAGTAGGACTAAAAAGACCGTTATCAAAGTCATCAAAATCTAGTGTAAAAACTATTAAAAAGACCATTTTCCAAGTCAATACTATGTAGATTAAGAAGGACTAAAAAACCGTTATCAAAGTCAACAAAATCTAGTGTAAGTAGGACTAAAAATAGCATTATCAAAGTCGACAAAATCTTGTGGCAAAAAGATTAAAAAGACCGTTATCAAAGTTGAAAACTTCTAGTTTAAGGAGGAATAAAAATTACGTTATCAAAGAAAATAAATCTAGTGAAGAAGAAGTAATAGACCGTTATAACAGTTCGAAAAATATTGTGGAAGAAGGACTAAAAACACCATTATCAAAGTCAACAAAATTCTGTGTAAGAAAGACTAAAAGGACCATCATAAATATCAAAAAATCTAGTGTAAGAATTACTAAACATCGTCATTAAAGGTAACAAAATCTTGCGGAAGAAGGACTAAAAATACCGTTATCAATGTCAACAAAATATAGTGCAAGAAGGACAAGAAAGACAACTATAAAAGTCATTAAAATCTAAAGTAAGAAAGACTAAAAAGACCGTTATCAATGTCAAAAAAATCTATAGGAATTAAAACTAAAACCCGTTATCGAAGTCAACAATATGTAGTGGAAAAAGGGCTAAAAATACCGTTATCCAAGTCGAAAATATCTAATGTAAGAAGGACAAAAATACCGTCATTAAAGTCGAAAAAATCTAGTGTAAGAAAGACTAAAAAGACCATTATGAATGTCAAAAAAATCTAGTGTATGAAGGGATAAAAAGACCATTATCAATGTCGACAAAATGTCGTGTAAAAAGGACTAAAAAGACCGTCATCAAACTCAACAAAATCTAGAGCAATAAGGACTAAAAAGAACATTATAAAAGTCATTAAAATCTAGAGTAAGAAAGACTAAAAAGACCGTTATCAAAGACGAAAAAATCTAGTGGAAGAAAAACTAAAAACCCCTTATCAAAGTCAACAATATCTAGTGGAAAAAGGGCTTAATTACCTTTATCAATGTCGAAAATATCTAATGTAAAAGTACAAAAAGACCGTTATAAAAGTCGATAAAATCTAGTATAAGAAGGGCTAAAAAGACCATTATCAAAGTTAACAAAATCTAGTGTAAGAACTATAAAAAAGACCGTTCTCAAAGTCAATAAAATGTAGTTTAAGAAGGACTAAAAAGACCATTATCAAAGTTAACAAAATCTAGTGTAAGAACTATTAAAAAGACAGTTCTAAAATTCAATAAAATGTAGTTTAAGAATGACTAAAAAGACCGTTATCAAAGTTAAAAAAATCTAGTGGAAGAAAGACTAAAAAGACAATTATCAAAAACAACAAAATCTTTTGTAAGAAAGAATAAAAATATCATTATGAATGATAGAAAATCTAGTGTAAGAATTATTAAAAAGACCGTTATTAAAGTCGAAAAAAATTAGTGTAAGAAAAACTAAAGAGATCATTATAAAAGAAAAAAAATCTACTGTAAGAACTATTAAAAACACCATTATCAAAGTCAATAAAATGTAGTGTAAGAAGGACTAAAATGACCGTTATAAAAATTAACAAAATCAAGGGGAAGAAGGACTAAAAAGATAGTTATCAAAGTTAACAAAATCTAGTGGAAGAAGGACTAAAAAGACAGTTATCAAAGTCAACAAAATCTAGTGTAAATAAGACTAAAAAGACCATTATGAATTATAGAAATCTAGAGTAAGAAAGACTAAAAAGACCGTTATCAAACTCGAAAAAATCTAGTTGAAGAAAAACTAAAAACTCGTTATCAAAGTCAACAGCATCTAGTGGAAAAAGGGATAAAAATACTGTTATGAAAGTCGAAAATATCTATTGTAAGAAGGACAAAAAGACCGTTATAAAAGTCGATAAAATCTAGTGTAAGAAGATCTAAAAAGACCTTTATCAAACTTAACAAAAAATAATGTAAGAACTATTAAAAAGACCGTTCTCAAAGTCAAAAATATCTAATGTAAGAAGGACAAAATGACCGTTATAAAAGTCGATACAATCTAGTGTAGAAGGACTAAAAAGATCATTATCAAAGAAAAAAATCTATTGTAAGAATTATTAAAAATAACATTATCCAAGTCAATAAAATGTAGTGTAAGGAGGACTAAAAAGACCGTTATCAAAGTTAACAAAATCTAGTGAAAGAAGGACTAAAAAGACAGTTCTCAAAATCAACAAAATCTAGTGTAAGAAAGACTAAAAATACCATTATGAATGATAAAAAATCTAGTGTAAGAAACTCTAAAAACACCATTATGAATGATAAAAAATCTAGTGTAAGAATTACTAAAAATACCGTTATTAAAGTCAAAGAAATTTAGTGTAATAAGGACTAAAATGATCATTATCAAAGTAAAAAAAAATCTATTCTAAAAACTATTAAAAATACCGTTATCAAAGTCGAAAAAAATATAGTTGAAGAAAAACTAAAAAACCGTTATCAAAGTCGGTAAT
>NW_013678739.1:0-1372 GCF_000517525.1 Limulus polyphemus | reverse complement strand
AAATTAACAAAATTAACAAAATTCTGCAGAAGAAAGACAAAAAGACCATTATCAAAGCCAACAACCTCTAGTGTAATATAGATTAAAAAGACCATTATGAAAGGCATTAAAATATGGTGTAAGAAAGACTAAAAATACCGCTATCAAAGTCGAAAAAATCTAGTCTAAGAAGGCTTAAAAAGACAGTTATGAAAGTCGATAAAATCTAGTGGAAGAAAACTAAAAACCTGTTTTCAAAATCAACAAAATCTAGTGGAAAATCGGACTAAAAGGACCCTTATCAAATTCAACAAAATCTAGTGGAAGGAGGACTAAAAGACCGTTATAACAGTCGACAAAATATAGTGGAAGAAGGACTAAAAAGACCGTCATTAAAATTAACAAAATCTTGAGGAGGAAGGACTAAAATGCCGTTATCAGTATCGACAAAATCTAGTTTAACAAGGATTAAAAAGACCATTATAAAATTTATTAAAATATAGTATAAGAAAGGCTTAAATGACCGTTAT
The DNA here is from genome assembly GCF_000517525.1 of Limulus polyphemus. Classification (NCBI taxonomy): domain Eukaryota; kingdom Metazoa; phylum Arthropoda; class Merostomata; order Xiphosura; family Limulidae; genus Limulus; species Limulus polyphemus. The sequence continues at coordinate 863 of NW_013678739.1, read as the reverse complement.
CAAAGTCGAAAACATATAGTCTATGACGGCCTCAAAAGACTGATATGAACGTCGACAAAATCTAATAGAAGAAAACTAAAAACCCGTTTTCAAAGTCAATAAAATCTAGTGGAAAACGGACAAAAAAGACACTTATCAATGTCAACTAAATCTAGTGGAAGGAACGACTAAAATATCGTTATCAATATCGACAAAATCTAGTTTAAGAAGGATTGAAAAGACCATTATAAAAGTTATTAAAATATAATGTAGGAAAGGCTTAAAAGACCGTTATCAAAGTCGAAAACATCTAATTTAAGAAGTATTAAAAAGACCAATATAAAAGTTATTAAAATATAGGCAAGAAAAGCTTAAAAGACCGTTATCAAAATCGAAAAAAATCTAGTTTATGCAGGCCTAAAAAGACAATAATGAAAGACGACAAAATCTAATAAAATAAAACTAAAAACCCGTTTTCAAAATCAACAAAATCTAGTGGAAAACGGACTAAAGGACCGTTATCAAAGTTAACAAAACCCATTGGAAGAATAACTAAAAGACTTTTATAACAGTCTACAAAATATAGTGGAAGAAGGACTAAAATAATCGTCATTAAAATTAACAAAATTTTGTGAAGGAAGGACTAGAAATTCCGTTATCAATGAAAACAAAAATTAGTACAAGAAGGACTAAAAGGACAATTGTGAAAGTAATTAAAATCTAGAGTTAGAAAGACTAAAAACAACGTCATAAGTAGAAAAAATCTAGTCTAAGAAGGCTTAAAAAAGACAGTTATGAAAATCGACAAAAATGTATTAGAAGAATAACTAAAAACCCAAGAAAATCAAGTGGAAAAAGGGCTACAAATACCGTTATGTAAGTCG
>NW_013678738.1:9048-10580 GCF_000517525.1 Limulus polyphemus | reverse complement strand
CCTTAACCACCTGGCCATGCCGGGCCATTCAACAATAGAAAAAACTATAAAAAAAATGTTGCTAATTTAAACCCAATAGCGTCTTTTCGTATGGTTTGATTTTTAAAGGCAGTGTGTTTCTTTTCTTACTGCAACTAGTTTATTTTTCGCCTGCCAATAATGGGGTTACGACGCCAACAGCACAGAATATTTATTAAATGTTTCACAATAACTCTTCATCAATTTGTTTTGTCTTATTGAACAACTCTATTTGTGATAAATGTAGGATTTCAGACATACGAACGTTTTTGTTCTTGTATTTTAAGCCTTCTTGCTAAGCGAAAACTATCACCGATTCTAACTGCATTTTCATATTAAAGAGAATTTCTTCTAGACTCTGTTTAATAATGCATCTCTGAGCTTAATCCACTCTACTACCAATCGGTACTCTGTTTGGTTCTTCAAATCATTTAGAATATTATCAATTTTAAAATTATTTTATTTACTAAAATAATACTGATTCATCTTTCGAAAATTATGAATGTGTTAATAACAAAACCAGAACCACATTCTTAGAATCAGCAGCAGAAACAGAAATTAATATACTCATTTTTTGTAGTTTCTTTTACATTATAAGGTTTAAAAAAATCTTAGAATCCATCTTCTTAACTTCATTACACTGGAAAGGAGATTTTATACTCTAAACATAGTCTGTGTGATGCCTAACTTGTGACATTTGGCACTGCTGAACCAACTAATTCTGGGTGATGTCTAACCGATATTACACTTGGCATTGCTGAACCAAATATTTCTGTGTGATGCCTAACCAATAATACACTTGGTACATTTGGCACTGCTGAACCAACTAATTCTGTGTGATGCCTAACTTGTGACATTTGGCACTGCTAAACCAACTAATTCTGAGTGATGTCTAACCAATAATACCCTTGGCATTGTTGAACTAAATATTTCTGTGTGATGCCTAACCAATAATACACTTGGTACGTTTGGCATTGTTGAACCAAATATTTCTGTGTGATGCCTAACCAATAATACACTTGGTACATTTGGCACTGCTGAACCAAATATTTCTGTGTGATGTCTAACCAATAATACACTTGGCATTGTTGAACTAAATATTTCTGTGTGATGTCTAACCAATAACATACTTGGTACATTTGGCATTGTTGAACCAAATATTTCTGTGTGATGTCTAACCAATAATACACTTGGTACATTTGGCATTGTTGAACCAAATATTTCTGTGTAATGTTTAACCAATAATACACTTAGTACTGTTGAACCAATTAATTCTGCGTGATGTTTAACCAATAATACACTTAGTACTGTTGAACCCATTAATTCTGCGTGATGTTTAACCAATAATACACTTATAACAGTTAGCACTGTTGAACCCATTAATTCTGCGTGATGCTTAACCAATAATACACTTATAACAGTTAGCACTGTTGAACCCATTAATTCTGTGTGATGTTTAATCAATGATACACTTATAACAGTTAGCACTGTTGAACCCATTAATTCTGTGTGAT
>NW_013678738.1:6262-8157 GCF_000517525.1 Limulus polyphemus | reverse complement strand
AATAAGAGACATAATTCTTTTTTCATTCAGTATGTATATGTATACCATTGATTTAAACTCCCCCCCCCCCGAGAAATTTCTGTGAAGGCTCGTGTGCATGTACATATAAATAAAACAGACCAGTTTTGAAGGCTGTACAATTTATTAACAGAACACAAGAAAAATAACAAAGAGCTTTTCCAAAAATCATTTTCCATCCCTGTTGAAAAATGTGAATCATTAGAATGGGCTTTCTCGTGATACTACACAACTTGGACAATGGTCAGTACGATCAATGACGGACTTCTTGTTCACGCCGATCCACTTTTTAGCAACTCTGTGCCTGAAAAAAAAACAAAAAAAAACATATAAAGATTATTGCATCTCTATGAATATATTATACACTCAGCACAATAAAAAATATATCATTTCCAACAAACTTCAAAACTTCCAAATTTGGTTACGAGGAACCCATAATTTATAAAGTAAAGTCTGGTTATGTCTTTTTTTTTTGCTCCTTTTTATACCCCAAATTTATTGACCCGTACAACAAGAACAACAACATAATTTATAAAGTAAAGTCTGGTTATGTCTTTTTTTTTTGCTCCTTTTTATACCCCAAATTTATTGACCCGTACAACAAGAACAACAACATAATTTATAAAGTAAAGTCTGGTTATGTCTTTTTTTTTTGCTCCTTTTTATACCCCAAATTTATTGACCCGTACAACAACAACAACAACTAAAGTTAATGGCTGATTGGAAGAACTTAAAAAGCTATTTAAAATGTACCTGATGATGACACAAACTTGTCGAAACGTTGTAAACGTTGTAATAGTTTCTTTCACTACCCATTCGAGTCGCCTCCAAATTAAAGCTTTGTACACAAAAGTTCTCGTGTTTTTATTTTAAATGAAATAAATTAAAATTGTTAAGATCTCTCTCTCTCTCTCTGAAAGTGGAAAACAAAGAAACAAAAAACACGTTGCCAATGTTTCGTCCAAATCACCGAAGTTTGATGAAGGCTGTTTGGCCAGAACTTTTAATTACACAGTTTTCACCATGTTTTCGCTTACGGTTTAATTATATTCTCATTAAAAAACTCTCGTGTAATTTAGATCGTTACATAAACACGAGTCTGGCATTATGAGCGTACGTTTCTTATTTGGCAAATTTAGACATGTTTTGTTTCGTATGATAACCACCTCAACAGTTTTTACCCTTTTTTTTAACTCCTTTTTAAACGCCAGATTTATTGACCTGCACAAAGAAAATAAAGGGTCAATGCTTGACTGAAGGAACTTAAAAAAAATCAATTCAAAATGTGTGTTAAAAGTAGGATCATTTCAGTAACACATTTCTAACAAAAATACAATTTTTATATCTTATTTATATTGTTTACTCCTTTTAAGCTAACCTAGTGGTGAACGTCATAGGCCTGTAAAATATTTGTTGCTCCATAGCTTTGACCTAGTTGTTGTTTTCCACAAATCTGAAACTCTCTACTTGAGAAAAACGGCATCACAGCTTAGCATGGCAAGGCTTAGCAGTGGAAATCGACTCGTGCAGCGCGTTCAAATCTCGAGACTGTAACACTTCGCTGCAACACGTAATAATATTACTTGTTCTGTCATGTTTCGGCTTCGTATCAAGGGGGTGGTTTAGGGGTGGGTGGGGTGATAACAAAGAAAAAACTAAAGTCACAGGAGCACAGACATTTCAAACTGTATATAAAATGCATTGTCTTCAACCATTATTTACAGTTTGTTACTCTATTTTAATCAGTTATAAAGGTGACCTGTCTGCTAGAGTTGTGGAGAAAATACTAAAAAATCCGGATTAAGTACACAGGTTTAGAATGCTGTAGTAAAGGCGCTCTGATTTTTCTATATATTTAACCCTTACCAAGTATACAC
>NW_013678738.1:3877-5627 GCF_000517525.1 Limulus polyphemus | reverse complement strand
GTTATGTCCACCACGGGTATCGAAACCCGGTTTTTAGCGTTGTAAGTCCGAAGACATACCGCTGTGCCACTGGGGGCCTTGTTCAGGGGGGGGGCGATATAAAGCAAAAGTCACAATACCTTTACTACTAGGGAGCGCTACGTCTATAAATTAAAACAATGTATTGTACTTTGTTTATTCGAAGATTTAAAAACTCAACTCAAAAACTCAAGGATTAGAAGGAAGACATGTAGTTAAAAGTATCCACTAATGACCTTTGGGGCAGCTTTTGTCTAACGGAATATTGGAATCTGACCGTTATTCTTATAATGCACTCTCGAACCTAAGGTGCAGAGCGCGATCTTGGGGCAACGGGATCAGGACCGTGGGCCTTCTGATATATAAACCGGCACACAAAATGTTTTATTAAGCTCACTAATAAACAAACATCTTGTTGACAAAAAACACATAATTTACTAGTGCATTAAAACAACAACAACAACAATTTCCCGGTACAACGCTAGAAACCAGGTTTCCATACCCGTGGTTGGCACAGTACAGATAACCCATTGTGTAGCTCTGCGCTTAACTACAAACAAACAAAATTTCCAATTTTAACTCTTTCTCTTTTCAAGGTTACTTTTAGCAAGAACTGTTACAGTAATTTATAAAAAAAAACTGAAAAATTTTCAAACTAAAAAATAACGTTTATAAGCTCTGTCACGCAGTTCTTTCCAAGCAGCTTAGCCTCTTAAAATACATTTACTGTTCACACGTACAAAAAAAAACAAAAAAAAACAGATTATCTTTGATCTTCCTCTACTCGTTTACTCCATCAAGATAATCCCAAACACAGTATTGAGGTCTGGAGTCTGTCTAGGCCACATCAAGTATTCAAGGGTTCTTTAATCTTGTTCCATTTCTACTAAAATACCGTGTTTCTGCGTTCACTGTATGTTTGAGATACTTATCATGCTGGAAAATTAAATTTCCCCACTAAATGATGCCAGAAGGAACATAATAAGTATTTGGTTATATTGGGAATGATCCAGAATCAATATGGTAGGATGGAGGGCTGGACTCTGTAGAGGTCAAACCAACCATACAATCTGCTATCGTTATCATGTTGGATAGTAAAACTTCAGCCACCGCTGTACAGCTTCCAAAGGGAGCAGAATGATAAATTAGAATTCAGAACTCCATCAAAATGGTACAGATCATCATTTCCAGTTGTGGTAAAATAGATCCATTCTTGGATGCTACCTCCATCATGCTGAATGAAAGGTGCAGAACCTTTTCTCTTAATCTTCCACCACTCTTGCGAAGAACGTACTGGCGTCTTTTGGTTCCAAAAGTCTCAAACTTTGACCAAAGTACTCTTCTGCACATACAGGTTGTCCAATGTTTTGGGGTTTTGCAAACTTGTATCTCTTCTGTTTGTTATCGTTCCGGAACAAAGGTTTTTCTTGTTGCAATGCACCTTTTCAGTCTTTCTTCATGTAATATGTATGGCACTTTGCAAGGTCAATTTTACCACCAATGGTTTCAATAAGTTCTGTAGCAAAGTGGTCTTCCGGTCATGACAACTGATGACAAGTGCTCTTGTCATCAGTTTCGTTGTAGCTCTTCATTATTTTTAAACTCCAATTTTTAATATTTTCGTTTTTGCTGACATTTTCCGCCCTCTTTAATAAATATAAAGCTATTATACAACATCTTACTATTCAGAAACATTACATTTTGGCCTGTCTGTCTGTTTTTTGAATTTCGC
>NW_013678738.1:0-3516 GCF_000517525.1 Limulus polyphemus | reverse complement strand
GAATAGTGGGATTGAACGTCACATTATAACGCCCCCTAGGCTGGAAGGGCGAGCATGTTTGGTGTGACGGGGATTCGAACCCGCGGCCCTCAGATTGCGAGTCGAGCGCCCTAACCACCTGGCCATGCCGGTCCACTTTACATTTTGGAGTCGTATTTCGTAATGTAAACAGTCATGACAGAGTCTCAAATGAAATTAAAAAATAATTCACTTGTCACAGAAAAGAATAATAACGATAGAATAAATTTGTTTTCAATATACTTAAAATAAATGTGCCGAATGCCGTTTAAAGTTGGTTATCAGTATAATGACACACCATTACAACATTTAAAAGCTAAATGTGATTTGGAAAGTGTTTAAGTAAGTAAGGGGTATAAGTAAAGGGTATTATTAATACCACATTTTATCCTGTATATCTTTTGCACGAGAGACTGAAAGTTGTCTCCCAGTCATGCGCAGTTAATGCCCACTGCCGAGTTTGAAGTACAAAGAACCTGAGATTTCAAACAGTCTTCTATCATTATCATTATCTATCATTATCTTGTCTAAGTCTCATACACATTAATATTATTATATATATTTATTTTCGAAATGATCAAACTTTAACTTTCAAAAACATTTTTGTTTCTTGATAATAACGGAAAGACAATAGTTTGTTTGTTTTGAATTTCGCGCAAAGCTACACGAGGGCTATTTGCGCTAGCCATACCTAATTTAGTGGTGTAAGAGGGAAGGCAGCTAGTCTTCACCACCCACCGCCAACTCTTGGGCTACTCTTTTTACCAACGAATAGTTGGATTGACCGTCACATTATAACGCCCCCCACGGCTGAAAGGTGACGGAGATTCGAACCCTCGACCCGCAGATTGCGAGTCGAGCGCCCTATAACCACTTGGCCATGCCTGGCCTACAATAGTTTAAAATAGAGAAATAATTAATTAAATATAACTTAATTATTAAACTAAAGAAAATTAGATGAACCAAAAAACAAACAAACAGCATACTGATGCAAACTTTTAACCTTTACAGCCATGTAATAAGACATAGACTTTTATAATCTTAAACACCACAAAAACAAATCGCTATCAATACACGTAATAACACACCTATTGATAGAACTCAAACTGCTGGAAATTCCCTCGTTTAGGTGCTGTTTAACCCTAGAATTATGGACGGTTTCCATATTCGTCCGATTTTAAAAGACATTTTTCTAAACTAGTTACCCAGTAAGTGGTTTGAGGGTTCGTCGATAAGTTGCACTACTAACTAGGAGAGAGTGTCACGTATATATTTTACACATAAAATGAGTGATTTAACCCCCAGTTTGTGGCCAAGTCTTTACACCGAGTGTTGTGACAAGAAGAAAACACGAAGTTATCCGATTTGATGTAATATCTGGACCCCACCGGTATAAAAAGAAGTCACTAGTTTGAGGGTTTAGCTTTTAACTCTTACTTTTTAATTACTAGAGACACAACTACAGAGTTAATCCTTAACTACAGAGTTAATCCGAGTGTATGTTTGTTATAGCAAAGCCACATCAGGGGGAATCGAACCCCGGATTTTAGCGTTGTAAATCCTTAGATTTACCGCTCTCCCACGGGGAGACCCAAGGTTACAAGTGTATGTTTGTTATAGCAAAGCCACATCAGGGGGAATCGAACCCCGGATTTTAGCTTTGTAAATCAGTAGATTTACCGCTGCCCCACCGGGAGACCCAAGGCTACGAACCGGCTGTTTGCGTGTTTTTTTTATCTCAAATAATATTAAACTTTCACCTCTGGTGGTAAAGGAATAGTTATATATATTTGTAGCAATAAATAGTTGACTATAAGTTCGTATCACAAAAGTAACCTTGGGTCTCCCGGTAGGAGAGCGGTAAATCTATTGATTTACAACGCTAAAATCCGGGGTTCGTTTCCCCGCGGTAAACACAGCAGATAGCCTAATATGGCTTTACTCTTAAACAAACTTATAATCTATGGTACGTGGAGTTCAGAATAGTGACACATTCATACCGGATTGAATGCCAGTCCATTGCTGGCTAAACCCAGCTAACCACTTGTACCCATTATACAGGTGGGCAGACTAAAGCAATTAGGGTAAGATGTCTTGCTCAAGGATACAACAACATGTAGCGAGAAAGCCTCGAACCCAGAACCGAGCCCATAGCAATAACCACTAAACCGCACTGCTCCCAGTACTGCTACAGAAGATTAAACATTATTCTGGTCCTGATGCAGGTATAAAAAAATCCTTTGCTTAGTGGAGAAATAATAATTACACTAACTACCACGATACAAGTTTTAAAACTACTCACATACTACTAGAGATAGACATGTAAAAGTTGTCATGGGAATTTACACACATGTTTTTGTTATCAAGTTGGTCGGCTGGATTTAGCTTTAGATTTTTTTAACCTTTAGATATGTATAGTGGAGTACCAACGAAACTGTTTTGAATTCGATCAAGACTTACAACCTCACATTGAAAAAATTTATTCAGTATTTAGGCTTAACCGATCGGAAGTTTGTCTGGACTTTAAATGACTTCAGGTTGGGAGTTTATCTACGGTTTTAAAAACTCCAGGTAAGAAGTTTGTGTACAGTTTAAACGACTTCAGGTCATGAGTCTGTCTACAGTTTAAACGACTTCAGGTCGTCAGTCTGTCTACAGTTTAAAGGACTTCAGGACGTGAGTTTGTCTACAGTTTAAACGACATCAGGTCGTGAGTCTGTCTACAGTTTAAACGACTTCAGGTCGTGAGTTTGTCTACAGTTTGAACGACTTCAGGTCGTGAGTTTGTCTACAGTTTGACTTTGGTCGATAGTTTGTCTACAGTTTAAACGACTTTGGTCGATAGTTTGTCTACAGTTTATACGACTTCAGGTCGTGTGCTTGTCTACAGTTTAAACGACTTCAGGTCGCGAGCTTGTCTACAGTTTAAACGACTTCAGGTCGTGAGTTTGTCTACAGTTTAAATGACTTCAGGTCGTGAGTTTGTCTACAGTTTAAACGACTTCAGTTCGTGAGTTTGTCTACAGTTTAAACGACTTCAGTTCGTGAGTTTGTCTACAATTTGACTTTGGCCGATAGTTTGTCTACAATTTAAACGACTTTGGTCGATAGTTTGTCTACAGTTTATACGACTTTGGTCAATAGTTTGTCTACAGTTTAAACGACTTTGGTCGATAGTTTGTCTACAGTTTAAATTACTTTTGGTCCTGAGTTTATCTACAACTTAAACGACTTCAGGTCGTGAGTTTGTCTAGTTTAAACGACTTTGGTCGATAGTATGTCTACAGTTTAAACGACTTTGGTCGATAGTTTGTCTACAGTTTATACGACTTTGGTCAATAGTTTGTCTACAGTTTAAACGACTTTGGTCGATAGTTTGTCTACAGTTTATACGACTTTGGTCAATAGTTTGTCTACAGTTTAAACGACTTTGGTCGAGAGTTTGTCTACAGTTTATACGACTTTGGTCAATAGTTTGTCTACAGTTTAAACGACTTT
>NW_013678737.1:7005-10296 GCF_000517525.1 Limulus polyphemus | reverse complement strand
CCTTCAAAGCGTGTTAAGCAGCTCAACGTGAAGTCCTTCAAAGCGTGTTAAGCAGCTCAACGTGAAGTCCTTCAAAGCGTGTTAAGCAGCTCAACGTGAAGTCCTTCAAAGCGTATTAAGCAGCTCAACCTGAAGTCCTTCAAAGCTTATTAAGCAGCTCAACCTGAAGTCCTTCAAAGCTTATTAAGCTGCTCAACCTGAAGTCCTTCAAAGCTTATTAAGCTGCTCAACCTGAAGTCCTTCAAAGCTTATTAAGCAGCTCAACCTGAAGTCCTTCAAAGCTTATTAAGCAGCTCAACATGAAGTCCTTCAAAGCTTATTAAGCAGCTTAACGTGAAGCTCGTGAATGTGTATTTAATATTCTAGTTTTAAGCAGCCTTTTGTAAAATACTGGAACCTGAGTGTAAGAGATAAAAATGACAAGACGTGTTTTAATAAATGGTAGTTCTAGTTTAACTCACAGAAAACGTTTAGTGACGAGAAATGCTCGTCAAATTCGTTCGACAAATAACACTAGTACAATGTTAAAAATGTATGTAGTTTTAATTATTCATAACCAGCCTAATTCATTACCAGCCTAATTCCAGCGTAAATTTTACCCGACACTCATAAATCACGTCAACTTGGGGTCATCTGAACACAAAATGAAATGATTTTGTAAACTCCAACGGTAAGGCATTGCTCATTTTTTAATACATACTAGGCGAAAAGTCAAACTGATTTATGGCACATTTTGCCGTTCATTGAGCTGGCGGCTAGTTTGTTATCTTGACTATGTAAGCCAGCGCTGGCGGGCTCCGAGCCCTACTACGTAACAACCTTTGACTTATCGCCTACTAAAAAGAACTGGCTCAGGTGATTATGTAAATATGGAAGCACGAGATAAGGTTGTTGGATCCTTCGGGGCTCGTGATGACAGACATCTGGACCGTTACCTGCTTTGCTCGAGGCGGTAGGATCCGCTGTTTTCCAGACTAATGTACTGTTGGAGTGGGGTGGAGAGATAAGAGAAGTAGGCTTAATGTTCCGTTCCTTCGAACTTTACTGATGATCATCATTACGATGATATGATTGGTTACGATGGCATGTGTGCTATTATGTGATTGGTTCGGAGTAGAAAATACAAGTGAAGACAAATTGAACGTTAGTAAAAACATATTAGATCAGCATGAGTAATGATAATGTCTAAAGTATTTTTTTTTTTTTTGCATTCCAGCTAACTTTATTCTCTCTTCGCAGAGTTTTCTGTAGTTGAGTAAACTCGAACTCCTAGTTATACAGGAATAAAATAAACTTCAAATCCATGTGTTGTATTAGCTTCTTATTGGATTCCTGAAACGCCAACTGTTAAGATTACCAAATGTCCAACCTAGGACATCGCTCCAAAGAACACAAACCGTATTATCTTATTACAAATAAAAGTTTTAGCTGGAGGAAAGAATTGTTCATCACGAATTGATTTTGGAATTTTTATTCTGTTTGTGGTTAAACATAAAGCTACGCAATGAGCAATCTATGCTCTGCCCATCGCAGGTATCCAATCCCGATTTTTAGCGTCATAAGCCTTCCGACTTACCGCTGAGCCATCAGGAGCGGATTGAATTATGCTAAGCCTATTTGTAAAATTGAAAAACGAAAAAAAAAAAACTTACTAAAATTAATAACATACTTGTTATTTTTAAGGTTTTCTCTCTCTCTGATCGAAATTTTCAGAATAAAACGGACTTCTAGTTAATAATACACGAATTAATCCATAAGGCTGGACTTCATATACTCATGAATCTAGTAAAATTAGCAAAAGTTTTAGTTTAATTAAAACTCAAAATTCACAAACTTTAAGCATTTTTCTAATGAATCATAAAATCATTATAATTTGTCAAATGAAAACCTCGCTCTCCACAATCCGTATATGGTTAGCAGAAAAATGTATTTCAACACCGATAGATGGAGGTTTTTGTTACAGGCTGAACACACACATTTACCGATTTATTTAGTGGGAAATTCAACATTTTCAAAGGTATTGTTTTTTTACGGCTTGTTTGTTTGTTTGAAGCTAAGCACAAAGCTACACAATGGGCTATCTGTGCTCTGCCTACCACGGGTATCGAAACCCGGTTTCTAGAGTTGTAAGTCCGCGGACATACCGCTGTGCCACTAGGGGGCGTTTTTCTTTCTTTTTTTATAATACGGATTAACAACAGTTGATTATTGTTTGTTTGTTGAAGTTTCCAAACAGCTACTGCGCCCCCTCCCCCAGTGGCACAGCGGTAGAAACCGGGTTTCGATACCCGTGGTAGACAGAGCACAGATAGCCCATTGTGTAGCTTTGTGCTAGCGATCTGCGCTAGTCGTTTCTTATTTCGAAACCATAAACTAGATGTAAGGCATCTATTTAACAGCACCCACCGTCAACTCTGGGCTACTCTTTACAAACAGATAGTAGGATTGACCGTTACATCATAACGTTCCACAACACAAAGGACGAGTATGTTTGGGGGAGGGTTACCCACAGATTGCGAGTCGAGCGCCCTAACTACCAGGCTATTTCTAATTAATAAAGGAACTTTTTCTTTATTATTACTAGTTTTCTGTAGCTGAATGAAGGTATCGAATACTTAATTTGATATTTTACTCTTGACATAACGTAATCCAACGTCCATAGATTATTGTTTCACAATCGTAGTGTAGCTGATCAGTAGTCAGTTACAGAAATGGGTTTGTGATCGTAGTCTTTACCCGGACAAACCCAAAACTACCTTACCCTAATAAAATAAGACAATGTTAAAATTATACAATATGAACACTTCAAAAACTCTACCGAATACACTAGATCTTACCTAATGACCTCTAGTACACGTTTTGGTGGGTCACAGAGCCATCATCAACAGCAGAAAATATTATTCTAATGTCTGCATGCCTTTCCTATCTTACATAATACAAAAAGTTCGACCATTCAATTAGCATAAATAGTGCTGCCACCTACTTATCTCTCTTATAAAATATACTTCTAAAAATAAATATTGAAACCCCTGAACCTCTATTTACAGTTAACTTTAAATTCTGAAATATTTACATTGATTCTATTATATTCAATATTTATTTATTATTAGAATATTTAATCAATTTCTCGTTGTGAATTAAAGGATTGTACGCTATATGTGCAGCTAAAACTGATTCATAAAATTTTCATTTTATGCATGTTTGTTTTACGTTATGTACAAAGCTACACCATTTTATTAAGCCTAAATGTTTGGCCAATATACATTAAACCACAGTTACATGAAATTTTTC
>NW_013678737.1:4343-6375 GCF_000517525.1 Limulus polyphemus | reverse complement strand
GAAAAATTTCATGTAACTGTGGTTTAATGTATATTGGCCAAACATTTAGGCTTAATAAAATGGTGGAGCTTTGTGCATAACGTAAAACAAACAAGCATAAAATGAAAATTTTATGAATCAGTTTTAGCTGCACATATAGCGTACAATCCTTTAATTCATAACGAGAAATTGATTAAATATTCTAATAATAAATAAATATTGAATATAATAGAATCAATATAAATATTTAAGAATTTAAAGTTAACTGTATATATAGAGATTCGGGTCCAATGGTTGCAGAAATACTATTTTTGGAAGTATATTTTATAAGAGAGATAAGTAGGTGGCAGCACTAATTATGCTAATTCTTGGTCGCAGGTTTTCGGGCAAGATAGGAAAGGTTTGTTGTTTTGAATTTCCCACAAAGCTACACGAGGGCTATCTGCGCTAGCCGTCCCTAACTTAGCAGTGTAAGACTAGAGGGAAGGCAGCTAGTCATCACCACCCACCGCCAACTCTTGGGCTACTCTTTTACCAACGAATAGTGGGATTGACCGTCACATTATAACGCCCCCACGGCTGAAAGGGCGAGCATGTTTGGTGTGACAGGGATTCGAACCCGCGACCCTCAGATTTCGAGTCGAGTGCCTTAACCACCTGGCCATGCCGGGCCTATAGGAAAGGTATATAGACATTAGAATAATGTTTCTTAGTGTGTCTCCTTCTTGATGAGATATATCCATTTTTTGGCACACACTAGAGGCTGTAATTGTTTACAAAGAAGAAGAAAAGAACCCACCAAATCTATTCACCAACACAACAGAGAACCTTGTTTACAAGCACATCATACCTTATGGGGCTTGTTGGACCCACCAAATCTATTCACCAACACAATAGATAACGTTGTTTACAAGCACATCATACCGCATGGGGCTTGTTGGACCCACCAAATCTATTCATCAACACAACAGATAACGTTGTTTACAAGCACATCATACCGCATGGGGCTTGTTGGACCCACCAAAGCTATTCACCAACACAACAGATAACGTTGTTTACAAGCACATCATACCGCATGGGGATTGTTGGACCCACCAAATCTATTCATCAACACAACAGATAACGTTGTTTACAAGCACATCATACGCATGGGGATTGTTGGACCCACCAAATCTATTCATCAACACAACAGATAACGTTGTTTACAAGCACATCATACCGCATGGGGATTGTTGGACCCACCAAATCTATTCATTAACACAACAGATAACTTTGTTTACAAGCACATCATACGCATGGGGATTGTTGGACCCACCAAATCTATTCACCAATAGTTTGTTTTGGTCTATGTTGAATTTCGCGCAAAGCTCACAAGGACTATCTGCAATAGCCACTCCTAATTTAGAAGTGACAGGCTAGAGGGAAGGCAGCTAGTTAAAAACACCCACCGCCAACTCTTGGGCTACTCTTTTACCAATGAATAGTGGGACTGAGCGTCACATTATAAGGGCCCCACCGCCGAAAGGGCAGTATATTCGGTGACAAGGATTCGAACCCGCGACCCTTAGATTGCGAGTTTCACAATAGAACAAAGAAGCTTATTTACGCGCGCATCATACCGTCTGGGACTTGGTTTACTCTAGTCATCATAGCTCGTAAAATCCAAATACCCGGAACTGAAATCGTTGATGAAATTCCTCTTTTCTATCAACCCATCAAATCAGCATCGTTTGGATTGACAAAAGCAAGTGTTTCATCAGAATTACAACTTCCAGCCAACGATGGTCAAAGAATAATAAATGAAGTTTCTTCCCGCTCGTGTTCAATAAATTTACATGGTCAGTGTACGTACAGTGAGTGCTATAGTTGCCAATAGATGGAGCTTTGTAAGAAAACGTTTCCACTTAATACCAGCATACATTACTAGCACAGATAGATTACGTCACACTCAGTAATAAGTATTAGGAAAAAATTTATCTCTAAATGAAAAAAACTATGTAGAGCTGGCTAGTGAACTTGAAAAAAACTAGACTACATCATATCAATAATAGGG
>NW_013678737.1:0-3371 GCF_000517525.1 Limulus polyphemus | reverse complement strand
CATCTCTTTGCTAAATGATAACACTGTACAGAACTCTCCCCGTTTATGAACAATAAGTAAACTACGTGGCTTCCAAGTGCTGTTGAAACAAACAGGAAGACAGAAGCGACTCCCTCGGTAACGAATAAATACTTGTCTTCGTCTAATGATAAACGTGAATAACTATCAATTCGCTAGCTTCTTCTACAATAGACGAGATTAACGGATGAACATGGAAACAACCTTAATAACTTCGTGAAAGTCTGCTGTAAGATTTATACGGTTAGTATTCATCTCTAGGGTCCCGTGTGACCGTAAATTTAAAACTAGTATAAAACCGCCTAGAGAAGAATTCTGTATAAACACAAAACGAAGGTATTACTTTATTCTCACTTTAACATAAGAATGTTAAGATAATTCCTTTGGTCGATGAAACTGAATAAGTCTTTCTTATCCCTCGTTAAAACCCAGCAGAACAAAGAACCTTTACTATTGATTTAAGTCTCTATTTCAGACAACGTGTACTTTAGCAGGAAACAATCAAACAACGTGGAAGCTACGAGGCAAACGTCATTCGTGTATGATTCAGATACCGAGCTATGAATAAGATTTCCGCATACTAAAAGATGGGGAAAATAAACGAAGCTGTTGCCTAAGACGAAGATCCAAACAATATACAGTTAAATCAAAATGTTACACATCTCCCGCTGGTTGCTAAGAGATAATGCCCCGCAGTCACTAGGAATATCAACGTTTACGTGATTTGAAAGAGATAAGGTAGGTTATGAATACTTGATAAATCAAATCGCGTGCTTCACTTTTAACTGTGGAAGGAAAGCTAATTTATTTAAAGGTAAAATATGCCAATTTTAGGTAACATGTAACATGTAACTGATGTGATAAACGTTAGAAATTTACTAACATTACAGTCAACGGACTTACAAGGCTAAAATCCGGGGTTCAATTCACCGTGTTGCATACAACAGCTACCTCAATGTGGCTTTAGTCTAAAACAAATAAAATAAGCAATCTGAAGCTTTATAAAATCTCGGTAAGATTAATGAACGTTCAAACACTATGAGACTAATGTTTTCTATAAGTTCCCGACCAGTTTGTGGAACTCTTCCAAATTGTACTCATTCATAGATATATCCTAGCAAAGAGTTTCCTCGTGCTAGTCCTATAACACACTCAACCTTCTGTATAATCCTTTCCTCGTGCTAGTCCTATAGTTTTAATGTAACACACTCAACCTTCTGTATAATCCTCGTGACATGTGGTGGGCGTGGGATAACTCGTGACCACTTTCTATCATGTAACAGCGGGAGGTGGTCGGTCACTCCCTTTTCCTTGCACACGTAACTTTGTCCTCCCCGACTCCATGTCTTGTTACCTCTAATGTAATTGGTGTTGTGTGTCTAAATGATGAAGAAGTTAAAGTTTCGTGTGATTTGATTTCAGTTTTGTTTTTTTATACGTGTCAAGCTTGTTTCGTTGGCTCGAGACGTACACTTACGGACATTTAATAAGCAGGTGAAATGGTAACTCTGGGCACGTGCCACATAAGTTATTGATGATACGTGCCCATGATTCAAAACCAATCAGAAACACGCAAGCGTAAAGCAATTTCCGTTAAACGTCTGTGACGTCATATTTAGTCTACGACTGAATAAACGGAAGGTATACTAACAGCTTTCTGTAACCATGGTTTCAGTAGAAAACGTTAATACAGACACACATTTGAATCCAGTATTTGGTGTTTTCCCTAGCTAAAAAAAAAAACTACATTTTACGACTTCCAGCCGAAAGTAACTAATTTTAAATACCTAAAACACGCAGATGCGTAATAAGGAGACGTTTATATGGGTTGAGAACATTGGTATTTCGGATATCTGCGCGAGCCGTTTCTAATTTTGAGCTGCTAAGACTAGATGGAAGAAAGCTAGTCGACATCACCAACTGCCAAATCTTGAGTTCCTCTAACCAAGTAGTGGAATTTGACCATCATTCTTACAACACATCCTCAGCTCCTCGTTGTGAGCAGTGATTTTGCAGCAACGGGACAAGAACCATGGGCACTCGGATTCACAGTCCGACACGCCCGGCCCGTTTGATAAAAAAATCTTCCCATCAATATTCGATCAAGACGAATTAAAATACGAATATTTAAGATTTAGTAACGTACAACTACACCATCTTTGTTGTAAATACGTATTTGTACACAAACTGGTACGTATATTATACAGAGGTTGAGAACGTATCATTAAAACTATTTCGAAGCATGTCGCCATGTCCGGTTATGCACTATCTGAAGACCATATAAATCTTCACAAAAGATCTATAGCCTAGTTTTCATCCACAAGGCACCGTTATATGGCTTTCATGTCCAAAGTACCTAATCCATCCCTGCATGCTCTCCATAGACTGTCTAGTGTAAAAGGGCGATGGTTTCAACAGCCCGATCGCTCAAATTCCATAGACGTTGCATCCAGTGACATGATCAGTATGCCTTCGTACTGATAATATAGATACCAATTTCTTTATCCACATACTTCAGGTAAGTGACGGTTGCACAGATATGTCGTGCAAGCAGCTTGTGTACTCGTGACTTGTGTCGCTTTTCCAAGCGAAGATCTTTCTTAATTATGTTTTATACTGCTGCTTAGAGCATACGAACGGCTTTAAATACCAAGCTTTGTGTTCGTGGATTCTCATATGTTACAAAACACTGCACCTTGCTGACCACGGTTGTGGTACCACAGGACGTATTGCAGGTCTCTTTCTGTATGGTCTTTAGGTCCCAAAATGATCCTTAGGTACAAAAGATATCTCCAATCTGAAAATACCGTTAGTGGCCAGTTTTATGTAGCACACTATCTGCAAAACCCCCAAAAAACGTCAAAATGTAGTTGCCGAGTCCCCATTCTTTACTATATTAAATGACTTAGCTCTTTATGAATATGAAATAAAGAAAATATCCTTTGTAACAACATTACCAGCAAGTCAGTGTCAAGTAGACGAGTCCCCATTCTTTACTATATTAAATGACTTAGCTCTTGACACTGACTTTGTAGCTAAGTCATTTAATATAGTAAAGAATGGGGACTCGTCTTTATGAATATGAAATAAAGAAATGCTGGTAATGTTGTTACAAAGGATACTTGACACTGACTTTCTAACAGTTTCTTAGCATTTTTCCTTTCTGTATACAAGTCAAGGCTTTACTATGAGTGTACTGAATGAATGTGTAACGAGAACACAAACGTTTGGTACTACGTCTTTAAGTGTGCTGAATAAATGTGTAACGAGAACACAAATGTTTGGTACTACGTCTTTAAGTGTGCAATGAATGAATGTGTAACGAGAACACAAATGTTTGGTACTACGTCTTT
>NW_013678736.1:7387-9180 GCF_000517525.1 Limulus polyphemus | reverse complement strand
TTAATGATATGTTGCTAAGAGAAAAGTTGTATGTGATCAACTTCTGCCACAACCTTAGTTTAATGATATGTTGTTAAGAGAAAAGTTGTATGTGATCAACTTCTGCCACAACCTTAGTTTAATGATATGTTGTTAAGAGAAAAGTTGTATGTGATCAACTTCTGCCACCAACCTTAGTTTAATGATATGTTGTTAAGAGAACAGTTGTATGTGGACAACTTCTGCCACAATTACAGTTTAATGATATGTTGTTAAGAGAAAAGTTGTATGTGAACAACTTCTGCTACAATTACAGTCCAGAATTTGTATTTTTTAAAGCTTACAAAGTGTTTCTTTTTTCGTTTTATACTTCACCACGTGACTTATAAATACTGATAGGAGTTAGCACACACAAAAGATGCAATGAATTAAAAAATATATATCCAAAACTTGAGCAGTTTCAATTAGCTGACTATTTTTCTTCAGGAGAATAAAGGGTGATGGTTAATGAGAGAAACGTAATATATTGGTACAGATGTCTACGTCACATCAACGTCCATAGGGTAGAGAATAGTGTTTGTAGGAATTTTTCCATTGCTGTTGATGTCAGAGATCATGATCAGAAAATCTGTTGTGTCTTTAATGCATGATGTCAAATGTGGAGAGATATCTTTATGGTCATCAATGTAAACAGATAAGTTTTCAGTTGGCATACCAAAATAGAAAATAATAGGATGAACGCTATTCTTAGGTTTGTGTATCTTTAGTAACTTATACAAATGAATCGGAACTGGGGATTTAGATGAAAGGAACTGTAAAGTTTCACTAGTGATGTGTTGGCATTTCTATAAACTATAGAAACATGTCATCAATAATTTTAACAAATTGTGGGGTGAAGTCCAAATATACGTTTTTTATATTGGTTTATGTCTAAGCTTCATTGATGTTGTCAAAGTTGTCTTGAGTGACAATGGTTACGTCCTAATCAGCTGATTTAATAATAATGTCATTGTTGTGTTTTAATGAAATTAGAGCAGTATGTTCACTGTAGGAGAGTGTCTTGAATGACAATGGTGCTGTCCTAATCAGCTGATTTAATAATAATGTCATTGTCGTGTTGTAATGAAATTAGAGCAGTATGTTCACTGTAGGAGAGATTTTTATACTTTTAAGTTGGAGTTAATGACTTGAATTACTTCATTCTCAACTGCAGTAATAAAGCTAAGTGTGGTTCTGTGTTGACTGGGGGGATCAGCTTTCTAAGTGTGTTTCTTTGTTAAATGGGGGTGACTAGAAGGATTATTTTTTAATCTGTTTACAAGATTATGTGCTTTAATGATTTTATTATGAAAAAAATTGCAAAAGTTTAATCTGAGGTCAAATTCTTGTAGGTCAGAAATAACAGAAAAAAGCTGTCTATGTTTTTATGGATCGGAGAAAAATTGAGACTTTTACTGTGAAGTTTATGTCGAGTCTCAGTTGATATTTTAGAAGACAGGTTGATGACATGGGCCTGAAAGCTCTAGAATCTTCTCTGTCAAAACTAGACAAACCCAACACCCAAATTATTATACACTTAGCTAAACTAGTTCTTATACTCAAGGGTTTTGAATTTAATAATGAATTCTATATTCAAACTAAAGGCACAGCTATGGGCATCAAACTATGCCAACATTTTTATGGAAGACTTAGAGATGAGACTGTTGGAAAGTTGTACAGGCAACTAAAATTTTTGAGACACTACATTGATGACAAATATTCCTTACTATCCTTATATAGATATGCAAACTCCTTCCATACTGCTATTAAATTCA
>NW_013678736.1:0-6903 GCF_000517525.1 Limulus polyphemus | reverse complement strand
TACTCCACTATCCAAACAGGTTTCTTACATGTCAACCTAACATTAGGAGATGGTGTTCTCTAGATTACTCC
This sequence comes from Limulus polyphemus, assembly GCF_000517525.1. Classification (NCBI taxonomy): domain Eukaryota; kingdom Metazoa; phylum Arthropoda; class Merostomata; order Xiphosura; family Limulidae; genus Limulus; species Limulus polyphemus. The sequence goes on along the minus strand of NW_013678736.1, from coordinate 6,832 downwards.
ACTATCCAAACAGGTTTCTTACATGTCAACCTAACATTAGGAGATGGTGTTCTCTAGATTACTCCACTATCCAAACAGGTTTCTTACATGTCAACATAACATTAGGAGATGGTGTTCTCTAGATTACTCCACTATCCGAACAGGGTTCTTACATGTCAACCTAATATTAGGAGATGGTGTTCTCTAGATTACTCCACTATCCAAACAGGGTTCTTACATGTCAACCTAACATTAGGAGATGGTGTTCTCTAGATTACTCCACTATCCAAACAGGGTTCTTACATGTCAACCTAAAATTAGGAGATGGTGTTCTCTAGATTACTCCACTATCCAAACAGGGTTCTTACATGTCAACCTAACATTAACAGATGGTGTTCTACATACTAATTTTTACCAAAAGTCAACTGATAGTCCAAAATACTTACATTTTCAAAAGATGTCATCCTCCATACACCAAATACAATGTTACATTCAGTCAAGCACTTAGATTAAAGGAAATTTGTTCTGGCATTAAGAACTATGACCATCACACTGATTCTTTGAAACGGACAATGATCGAAAGAAGTTACAAGCAGAACACTGTTCTCTCGTGTTTCACTGGTTATTACATATCACCCAAAATTAATAAACCTCCTTCAGATTCTGAAAAAACACTATTAACTCCTTCAACTTAATGATCAACTAAAATTAATTTTTACTGAAGTTCCTGTTATTTCTTTCATAAAAAATTAAACTTTGGTATCACACATAGTTCACACTAAAGTTAACTTTAAGACATCACCCGGTGGAAGTCACTCCTTCAAACCTGTAAGTTCATGTTCTTAGAAATTTTCTGATAAAAACAACCAAAGACAGTTTGATATCATCAAACTCATACCCCCTTCTCTACAAAAAATGCTATTTACTTAATCCAGTGCCAAAAAATGTAACTTCCAGTATGTAGGTGAAACCAGAATAACTGTACAGGGACTGTTTAATAATCACAAATCTTCAATCAAAATGAACGAAATACTTCCAGTCATAAAATACTTTTACATCAACCAGAAACAGGAAAATTAAAGAGAAAGCTTACTGGATAGCAGTGTTAAATACTGTAATTCCAAATGACATCAATCTCAATTCCGTGGTTGTTGTCCTTCGTGCGACTCTAAAAACATTCCATTAACAAATTTATAATTAAATTTATTTTTTGGTATTAGTATTATCCATATTTTTATTCGTTTTTCTATTTCTCTATATTAGTATTATTTCCTATATATATTGCTTTACATTATCACTTTCTCTAATTCACATCCCCCTTCGTTTTTATTTTATTCTTGTTTCTATCCTGTGAAAACTGTTTAAACACCTTTTTAACTGTTATCACTCTTATGTCTTTCATGTACTGTACACATTTCTTTTGTACAAACTAAACCTGACACCTGTCTCTTCGGGTTAAGTAGTTAGCACACATGATCATCTACAAAAGTTGTAATATTTTCAAAATGAGACCCAAAACTCAAGAGCTTTCGAATAGTTGACTATAGTTTTGGGTCTTGTTTTGAAAATATTACAAACTATCTCTTCAGTTATGATTGGCTAATCTACAAGTCGTCTGGAACATCCGGCTTACGTTACGTCGACATCACCATTTGTTCTCCTGAAGAAGAATAACTTGAATAGGCAAATAAAATTATCAAAAGAAATGTAAAAATATTATTATAAAACAGGTTTAAAACACATTACATGAAACCTTCTTATTAATGGAAGAAAAACAACTTGATGATAATTTTGGTATGGTGAAAAAGTTCATTTTATTGTGTGTGTGTCAGTGATCATAAAAATAGTGAAACTGGGTTTAGGATTTTTTTTAAAGAAAACAAAGATTAAATTTACAGGTTTATAAAATCACTTTATTGGGAAGTTTTACAAGAATATGAAGATATAAAAGTTAGTTATAGAAATATACAACAAATATTTGCAATTTTTTTATTCTAAAAATATATCACATTGAAATCTTTTTGAATTTTCAAAGTAACAAATTAATACAAATGTCATAAAAAATAACATTTTCAGAAGCTACATAACCTGTAGATAGTTCATCTGAAGATTCAGACTTTAATTTTTTTTAAATTAATAAAAAATAAACTACACAACAGGCGTGTCGAATTGACACTTTTGAGTGTTTTAGGTTTTTCTAGTTAAAGGTCTTACTTAATAAGTTAATTTTAGTGAGAATTACAGGTTTGTGTGTAGGTGAAGCATTAATTTTCCATAAATCAGGATGACTTAAATGTATCTTGTATTTTAAACAATGTGTTTTCCTCTATTATATTTTAGCTCTGCATCAGTCAATCCTAAAAGCCAGAGTATGATATATGAAAGGCCAGACATCGATAATGACATTTCAAAGAAAGAAAATGCTTCTTTAGCGACAGTTGGGATTTTAAAGAAAAAGCATAAACTCTTTAAGCCATCCAATAGCAGTTTCTTTGGGCCTGTTGTCTGAAGTTAACTTTGTGATATTCAAAAGCTGTTGTACATTTTTTTTAGAGCCTAAATGTATTCAAACATTTGACACTTTAAAAACTGAAAAGTCACAGTTGTGGCTCTTGTAAAATCTAAACTTTGACCCTCTATCTCTTTTACTGCACGTCAGCTATTTAGGTTCCTTGTACTGATTGCATTCTGTGATAAATTATATCATGTAGAACAGTTTGTACTCAGGATTGTTTCTTCTTTACTGTCATATGTACTGTAGCTGAATTATGTTCTTAGATTTTCTTCTTGTGAGCAATTGTGAAGTAAAATGATAATTTTATATGTGTAAGTTGTTTTTTTAAATAAACTCAAGTTCACTTATTGTTTGATAGATTGTTTAGGCAGGAGTATTCATGATGAAACTTAGTTGAATGGTTGGCAACTGCCTGTTGTACAGAACACAAGTGTAGAGGACGACGTTTCGAAAGATGGGAGATTTTCAAAACATCCTTCTCTACATTTGTGTTTTTTACAACAGAAAGTTTACTTCCATTCCAGTATACTCATCAAATTCACTTATCTGGTACAAACAAAAATAGGCTGGTGCACACACACACACACACACACACACAGACAGTTTACTTCCATTCCAGTATACTCATCAAATTCACTTATCTGGTACAAACAAAAATAGGCTGGTGCGCACACACACACACACACACAGACAGTTTACTTCCATTCCAGTATACTCATCAAATTCACTTATCTGGTACAAACAAAATAGGCTGGTGCGCGCGCACACACACACACAGAGTACCATAATTCTTTTTCTTTCAGTCATGTTTACTAATGTATTGGAGCATCATGATTGGCAAGTTAATTGTTTTAATATAGAAAGTGCCCCATTTTACTTGTATATAGTTAGCCAATCTGCTGTATTATATATTTGTATTCCAATAAAAGGGTTTTATTTGAGTTTCCATTTTATTATTGGTAATATATTATTTTGTCTTCTTATGTTTTGTTCAAATTTGCAAAAAAAGTAATGCTATAATAGTGTTAAAATGATGTAAGAATAGTTTATGTAATGACCATTTCCCACAAAATAGTTGTAATTTTTCGTGTTTAGTAATGGATATGAACCCTAAAGTTCATTTAATAAAATGTCAGTAAATTACAATATTTTTTTACCCTAATAAATACCGTAAGTGTCTAGCATTAAAAAAAATGTTATAAATTGGGTCAAGTTAACACCGTTATGATACCTAATGGTAAGCCACAAAGAATCAAATACTTATTACAAAGAAAGAATTGGAAGACATTTTTTATTGTATTAATAATACATAGTAGTGATGGAATGAAGACATTCTGTATTGAGATTATTGGTTAGAAAGTGCATGAAGAGTGAAGTGAGGTTAAATTTATTTTTTATATAAATCAGGTAAAGTTCTATGAATACAAGTTAAATATAACATATAGACAACAAGGTGCCATTTGGTACTTAAATGGCTGTTCTTCTTGCACACCAACCTTTATTGTTGATTGAGGATTTCAGTGATTAGAATTTCGTATATTTTTTACCACTATTGCAGATGTAATTCGTTCCATAAGCTAATCACAAAAGACAAAAACTGCTCGTCTTTTCTCCAAATCTCAGTCTTATGTTTTCTTGTGCTATTGTCTTAAGAATATTACACACAAAAAATAGAGAGACCTTTGCAGGCATCAAACTTAACTTTGAAAGTTTTGGTTAATTTAATTTTTTTGTAACTTGTAAATTTGGGACTGCTACTAGCAATAACATTCTTCTCCAAAATTAACTGTAACTTTCGTAATTATTTCATGTGTTAACTGTTAATAAATACATATAAACTTGTATATAATGTCTTGTTTTCAATTATTTTATAATACCAAACTCATTTCAACTCTATGTGGCAGTATTTTTATTTTAGTATTTCACCAAAATTGAGAGATGCTTGATTTGAGCAGAAACTGGTGTATCTAGGCCACAAGAGCTTAGATCGACAGTCTAAAGTACCGCGCAACAGAAGGCCACCCTATACTCCAAAAAATATTTAAAATGTATACACTAAAACGTAATAAGCCTGAAATGTTTTGTACTAATTAACAGGAATATGGAAAGACGTTTACCAGCGAAACTACACTGCAGTGGCTCGTTCACATGTTAATTGCCTTAGTAACCAAACAAACAAGATGAAGCTGTATGTCATGAAACTCAAATGGGGATTGCAAAACTGGCATGATACACGGTCTTTTTGATAACAATTAATAGTAACTTTCAGTACTCAATCTTACATATAAATTACTGAGATGCATATATCATGGTGTGATATTGTTAGATAAAACTATTTTTTCTTCATCGTGTACATTGCCATCTTGATGATATATATTTCGGAGTCTGTTCAATCATTTAGAAAATCCAAGCTCCAGATAGGCTTGGTTATGTTTGATGAGGGAAGGTGGGACACGATTGACTTGTTTCATGGGTGTCGGCATTGGTTGTGTAGTCTTTCAAAATGTATATTGGAGAGATTTACACATTTTGATGAAAATGTTAGAAAAAACGACCATTATATTCCAGCTACTTATAAAAGAACTTTATTTTATCCAACGTTGCGGCTTCATTAGGGTTAGTACATACAACACTAACCTTGATGAAGCTACAAAGGGGAAACGTTGGTTGTGTAACTTGACATGGAGCAGCTTGAAGGCTCAGCTTCTGTGGAGTATTGATGGTTGTTACTGGTATAACCAATGGAGGCTTGAACTCTGCCAGATCTTGCTTGGACCTGGAAGACTTCAGAGTTATCCTTATTACAGAGATGACAAGATCTCTCACATTAGGTCCTGGCATGGCCAGATGGTTAGGGCGCTTGACTTGCAGTCTGAGGGTTCGAATCCCCGCCCCACCAAACATGCTCGCCCTTTCAACCATGAGGGCGTGATAATGTGGTAAATCCCACTGTTCGTTGGCAAAAGAGTTTGCAGTGGGTGGTGATGACTAGCTAACTTCCCTCTAGTCTTTCACTGCTAAATTAGAGACAGCTAGCGCAGGTAGTCCTTGTGTAACTTTGCATAAACTTTAAAAAACCAAACTCACATTAGATGTATAAGCAAGCAATATTTCTTCATTCATGGGCTTGGCTGTGGTAAATGTCAGACCAGTCTCCTCCATAATAACTGCTGATTGGAGTAGTGGTTTTGCTTGGAGTGCCTGATATACTGTGAGATATATTACTTTCTATACCATCCTGAAGAACTTGATCTATCACCTTTGTGCCCTTATAAATTCCACTCATCTTCAGAAGAGCTGGTCTGACAACCAAACTTTTTGATGCAAGCTGCCTCTTGAAATCCTCCAAGCCTGACTTGATAACTTTCTGGAGCTGTAGTAGCACTTTTTTACTGGTTGCTGTTGGTTTTTCTGGACCTGCTTAGCCGTCAATCAAAACTGATAGCCTTTCCTACCTTGATGCATGGCATAGTAATTGCAGATTACTTTGTAGTAACCCACAGCTAAAGCGGGTGATTTGATCCTCTTTTCCAGAGCTATGTCTTGATGGAGGCAATTTTACCATTGGCAGCAGCAAGAGAAAATGCATTGATTGTTTGCAGGTAATTCAGAAACCCCATATATACACAACTAAGATACAATTGTAATTAATTTCATGGGTAAAAAGATGCAGAATCAAACATTTGAATTACACAGGTTTGCGATGATTTTATTGTCTTGAATTTTTACATGTTCGACGGTAATTCCTGTACGCTGAATCCGAAAATGATAACCATTTTTCTCCATCACATACAGATTCTTCACAAAACGTTATATGTACTTTTTCATAAGTGAATCATTTTCATTGAAATCGGGTCACTTTTGTTATACTTTAAATGTTGACAACCACTGGCCATATATTTCTCTAGACCAATCGCAATGTGAGAGTCTTATCGATCGTTCTAGAACCCAAAAATAATAATAAAAAATATTTATTGTGGTAAATTAAATAATAATTTGATCTCAGTAAGTTTTTTTTCCTTATTTGTAAAAAATCCAAAGGTGAACGTAAAAAATGAATATTATTTTCAAAATCTACATAGGTGAATTATGAAAAAAAAAATCCGTTATTAAAACCAAAACAACTTTTACCAGTGGCGTAGCAAAAGGGGGGCAGTCGCCCCAGGGCGCGGGTGGGAAGGGGCGCAAAATTTCCTCTGGCCTATAATGCCTATTAATTAGTAATTATGCCCTCCCATAGGATATAGCGCAACTGCCTTACGTTAAGTAAATACGACACAGTGTTACGTTATTTGTGTGCATTACGCTTGCAGTTTTAACTTTTAAAAACCGCCCACT
>NW_013678735.1:8104-9561 GCF_000517525.1 Limulus polyphemus | reverse complement strand
AGTGGGTATATGTGATTTAGTTATATCATTTAGTTCTGTCCTACTACTTGTCTATTTACAGTATTCAAGGACGTGTGGGTATATGTGATTAAATAGACAAGTAGTAGGACAGAACTAAATGATATAACTACAGTATTGAAGGACGTGTGGGTATACGTGATTAAATAGACAAATAGTAGGACAGAACTAAATGATATAACTACAGTATTCAAGGACGAGTGGGTATATGTGATTAAATAGACAAGTAGTAGGACAGAACTAAATGATATAACTATAGTATTCAAGGACGTGTGGGTATATGTGATTAAATAGACATGTAGTAGGACAGAACTAAATGATATAACTATAGTATTCAAGGACGTAGCCCTGAAGAGACATGAAAATTCCGTGTATTTACCCACTGTGTTGAATATAATATAAAATCTATAGCAGTTAATAGTTTATTAATAATACTTGTTGGTGTCTGCTGAGAACCTAACCCTCTCAGGTCGCGCACAACGACCTAATACCAATCCAGGACCCAGGTTTCTATACCCTTGGTGGTCACAGCACAGATATCCCATTGTGTAGCTTTGTGCTTAACAACAAAAAACAAAAATGAGTTAACACTTTACAAAAACAACTGTATTTAATAAATAACTTACAAAATAAGAGGATTAAGAAATATTAAATTAGACGCGGTTTATACTATACTTAACCTTTACAAAGAAAGACAATTCATGATGTATAAGATTACAATATCCCAGCAACCAATGAGAACATGTAACTTATTAGATAAAAATCAAAACGTACAAGATTATCATCACACTTTTACTGCAACATGTAGGATCACTGCACTGGACGATGACTCATAGTTATTTACCAACTTCTGAGAATGAAGGAAGACAAACAAACGAACTGTGAGGGATGAGACAACAAAACGGAAAATGTCAACAGCATACGGTCAACAATGGATGTCAGCGCAACACATTAAACAAAATACAATTATATATATTTAAGCTGACAAGAATGATATCTTTATGGCACCTGCTACGATGTAAAATCACTTATCTTGTAAAAACGGCTTCTATATTATGTTGCTAAACAACAAAAGTAGAAACTGTTATTGTTATAAGTATAGATACTGAAACTGTAAAATGAAATGTCTAATCAGTGAATTACTGACAACTGACTACATCACTGCCCAACTATTTACTACACCTAACCTAACCAGTGAATTACTGACAACTGACTACATCACTGCCCAACTATTTACTACACCTAACCTAACCAGTGAATTACTGACAACTGACTACATCACTGCCCAACTATTTACTACACCTAACCTAACCAGTGAATTACTGACAATGACTCCATCACTTCCCAATATTTACTACACCTTAACCAACCAGTGAAATTCTCGACAATCACTCCATCAACGTTACCCATATTACACACCAACGTAACAGTATATATGA
>NW_013678735.1:0-7104 GCF_000517525.1 Limulus polyphemus | reverse complement strand
AATTACTGACAACTGACTACATACACTGCCAATATTACTACACCTAAATACCAAGTGAATTACTGACAACTGACTCCATCACTGCCCAACTATTTACTACACCTAACCTTACCAGTGAATTACTGACAACTGACTCCATCACTGCCCAACTATTTACTACACCTAACCTTACCAGTGAATTACTGACAACTGATTCCATCACTGCCCAACTATTTACTACACCTAACCTAACCAGTGAATTACTGACAACTGACTCCATCACTGCCCAACTATTTACTACACCTAACCTAACCAGTGAATTACTGACAACTGACTCCATCACTGCCCAACTATTTACTACACCTAACCTAACCAGTGAATTACTGACAACTGACTCCATCACTGCCCAACTATTTACTACACCTAACCACTCCTAGATTCTAATCCCAACCTGTACAACGCCTTCTCTAGAACAAAACTACTTCGCTACATGAATCAACATTGTGTAGGTTTGTTTGTTTTCCTGTACAACGCCTTCTCTAGAACAAAACTACTTCGCTACAAGAATCAACATTGTGTAGATTTGTTTTCCAGTAAAACGCCTTCTTTAGAACAAAACTACTTCGTTACGTGAATCAACATTGTGTAGATTTGTTTGTTTACCTGTACAACGCCTTCTTTAGAACAAAACTACTTCGTTACGTGAATCAACATTGTGTAGATTTGTTTGTTTACCTGTACAACGCCTTCTTTAGAACAAAACTACTTCGTTACGTGAATCAACATTGTGTAGGTTTGTTTGTTTGTTTACCTGTACAACGCCTTCTTTAGAACAAGACTACTTCGCTACATGAATCAACAGTGCGTAGATTGGTTTGCTTCTTTTTAAATTTACTTAAATTTACTAATACTATGTTATTACAAATTAACGGAATGTCTGTGAAATAACGAATGTTGTACGAAATACTTGCATGATAATAGAAATGTCTGTGAAATAACAATCAAAGACACATAGAAATGTGATTGGGTATTTGTTAGTTGTTGAATTATTTGATTTTATTAATAAAACTTCTCTGATTTTTATTCTGTTAACGTCAGCTTCATGTTTTAGTCCTGTTCAGGAAAACTGTGGTTGTTTTTATTCATATATTCCTGGACTTTGGAAGGGTGTTCTTTTAACCCAATGTTCACGTTACATTCTGTTTCACCCATGTAAAAGGCTGGGCAACTGTTACACTTTATTTTATAAATGTTTCCTGGGGAGGTAATTTTCTTAACATGTGTTTAATTTTCATTCCAGGCGTGATAATGAATCTTGTCATTACTAATGGTATAATTATTCGGACTATTATTATTGTCTATATTATTATTTTCACAACGCTTTGAAAATAGTGTACGTTCCATTTAGGAAGTTTTTTTAGAGCGCCTAGCTTATTATGGATTATAGGCTTAGAAAACGTATTTACGTAATTTCCGCTGTATGTGTTTTTCTACGAACTTTAGTGGTGAAGTCCAGGGCGGTTCTTGTGATGTTAACGTTCAAAAAAATTATCGTGTAATTATTTTTTATTTTCAACTGTGAATTGTGTAGGTTGTTTATTATTTCATCTTGACAAGCAAAGCCACTTCATCTATATATCTAAAGGTTGTTTTCTAGTACAATGCCTTCTCCATGACACGCCTACTTCGTCACGTGAATCTAGGTTATGTTTGTTTGGTTACTGGAAATTTTCGATGATATTCTCGAACTAATTCCTAGCAGACGATTAGAAGTAGAGCGATTCACTATTATGCTGGAAGATATACGGATCCTCACTGTAGTGTTGTATCAAAGTGTTGCCCTAAATATCAACAGATAAATAATTCATTTTTCCTTTTTACTAAAATCACTCGAAATACTTTCAGATCCTCTTTTATCAAGTTGACACAATACGCAGATTCACCAATCAGATTCGTCATTACACATGACGTTTTCACCCAATCCCACACCTCCAGTGCCACTTTTGTCGACACCTTTAATCTGATGGTTTGTAGAGTGGTAAATATACAAATATTGATCTGGGATTTTAAGTTTAGGTTCAAGTGTTTTGGGGAATATAGTGTGCAAAACGTATGCTGTATCTCTCGTTACTTCGACAATAATGACCAGGTAGCTTCACAAAAACCTTTCTGGTTGTGGCGCATACAAAATGTCTGATGTAACACCTGACTACGGTCGGAGACTTCACTGGTCGAAACGTAGAGAAAATAAAAATAATAATAAACCTAATAAAGACGAGAATAATAGTCAGAATAATTATATCATTAGTAACACTCTTTATATTACTCATAGTTTTTACAGAACACTTCTTGTATTACCAATAGTTTTTAAAGAACACTTCTTGTATTACCAATAGTTTTTAAAGGAGGTAATACAAGAAGTGTCCTTTAAAACTATTGGTAATACAAGAAGTGAATAGTTTTTACAGAACACTTCTTGTATTATCAATAGTTTTTACAGAACACTTCTTGTATTATCAATACTTTTACAGAACACTTCTTGTATTACCCATATTTTAAAGAACACTTCTTGTATTATCAATAGTTTTTACAGAACACTTCTTGTATTATCAATAGTTTTTACAGAACACTTCTTGTATTATCAATAGTTTTTAAAGGACACTTCTTGTATTACCAATAGTTTTTACAGAACACTTCTTGTATTATCAATAGTTTTTACAGAACACTTCTTGTATTACCAATAGTTTTTAAAGAGAGATGTGTGATAGTACCTGTTAAACAGACTCTATATTGTACCTATAATTTTAAAAAAATCCTTGTTTTGCCTCTAGTTTCCAACAGATTTCTTATCGTATTTATAATTTTTAAAATACTCCTTCTTGTTCCTGTAGTTTCAACAGAGAATTTTAAATAATTTCATATAATGCCATTTTAGTAAATATATCAAAACACATAAAAAATTTCAGAAATATTTAACAGTCACTTGAAGAAGAAAGTGCTTTTCAAAAGTTCAAATACGTTTCAACAAAGCTACAGGTTATAAAATATTAGGAATACAACAGTTAAACTGCCAGAAATTTTAATCACTTAACGTGTAATCATTCTTGGTTAAGATATTTCGCACAAAGCTACACAAGGACTATCTGTGAGTAATCATCAGACAGATAGACAGACTTGGTGGAAGGCAGCTAATCCTCAGCACCCAGCGACAACTCTTGGTCTACTCGTTTAGTGATCGAATAGTGGGACATGACTATTACTATTGTAACACACTGTAGTGCACCCACGGCTACGAAACTTGTTTTTGTGGCAATGTGTCGCGAAATGTGAACCCTTGAATTCACAGTTTGGGCCCTTCTAGTCAACGCACTTTTCAGGCCTATACGACGTTAATCATTACATGAATGATGAAATAATTCAATAATTTAACTTCTAACAACTTAAATTATAAACGTACATTTTCAAATTATGACTTCCCCCCCTATTTAAGTGGAAAATCCAAAGAAGTTAAAATAGAATTTCTAGAATATTCTGTGCGATTATTTTTTTACAAATATATATATATATATTACAAAATTACGTAAAACTAATGATGCTCATATTCTTACAAAAACAACCACTACATTATAATCGCTTTTTTACTGTTGTTCTAATGTTTTGTAATCAATATGAATACGATTGGTTATTTTATTGGACTACTCATGACGTCAGTTACCTGCACTAATGAAAACATACTTCATATTTACATCAAACCGCAAATCTCCAGTTTCGCCTATAAATATTGGAAATACAAAACGTGATGACAGACGAGTAACACTAAGTGTATTTTGATAGGATAGCAGGTATGATAAATTATCTTTGTTTGAAACTTTTTATTTTATGTTTTGAGAATATTTAACACTTTCTTTTATAAGACGTTCAACTTTTAGAAATTAACAACAAAGGTTAAATGATATTTTGTATAAGAAGTTTTTGTTGTAATAAATGAAGTATCTATTTATGACGTAGAGCACATGGTGTTATATTCTACACAGGTGTCGGAACTGGGGTGCTGCACTTTTACGTATGTGACTTATACAGCAACTGTAAATCATATTATTAATATTATATTAACTTTCTGGAAGGGCATACCTCCAGAACCTCCCCCCCCTCCTCTCTAGGTTGAGCTGCTTTTAACAACTCCTTAGACTTTCAATTTCTCATTGTAAAATCTACATGTCTAGCCAAGCGTTCCTACACAACTGTTCGTGTTTTACCAGAAACAAATGTAGTTAAGCCTTGTGGTGTAACACATTTACCGTAAGTTCAGAGTTGTTAGCAGATTGAAGACTTTTCTTCTCCTTCGGCGGTTTTAACTTATTTTGTTTCCTCAAATTTATAATTTGGTATAAAAATAATTAAGTAGAATTTATCGCAAAACTTTCATCTTTACCATTGACGTAACGTTCCTCCGCCACAGTTTTAAACTAGACCACTTTCCAACAAACCGTTATCTATATCGGCTAGCGTTTTGTGAGAGCGCGTGAACTTACGAGATTTGATAACTTAAGACTGAGCTGCTCCACGTTTACTTCAATAAACGGTTAAGTTCGATAAGACTTTCTTGTGGTTAGGATTTAAATTTTTATTCGTGTATTGTTGTTATTAATGGAATAAAATATTTCAACCTCGGATAATGATTTCACGAGTCTTGAAGAAAACTAATTTTATATATTTATTTTACTTATAAACAATTGGGAAACATTTTTACAAAAATGGTTTTGTTTCGAGTTTACTTACCGATTCAAATTTATGTACTTGAGAATGACCGCACCAGCGATCGAAACGTCGTACTTGTTCTAAAACAAATCTTACTTACTGTAAAAGTTGTAACTTGTAATAAAATAATTTTTATAATAGAGTTGTCCGTACTATACGATTAATAAAACAACTCTTTTAGAATTTGAAATATAGATTTAGTTAATATAAATATTCGGGGCTATATCAAAGATTTGAAGACTTACCCAGACAACATTGTAGTTTGACCATTGGAGACTTTCAGTTAATAATTAAAATTTTCGGAAATTGGCGAAATTTTAGAAATCCTACTAGAATTTGACCGAAGCTTGTGTATTTGTTTGTCCTCTAATCCCCCTTAGGCTTTTTCACATGGTTTAACAACTAAAAATGACTTTGAATGTTATAATTTTTCTTTTAAAATGGATAGATTCCGTAGCTCTAGTGATATAGATAATAAATTAGCTGTATCCCCCACACTACAGAAAGCAGCTAAAGTAGGATATAAAAAAAATATATTATTTAAAGACAACGTTTCGCCACTTTCGATGACGAGGAACCCACTTTGAGACTAATAATGCTCGAAGACGGCTTGAATGGGTAATGAAGAAAAACTTTAATATAAGTTTAACATAACAGCAAATGTACAACGTTAAAACAAGGTTTTGAACCAATTAAAGACAAACCTTGGTCGAAACGTTGTACATTTGCTGTTATGTTAAACTTATATTAAAGTTTTTCTTCATTACCCATTCAAGCCGTCTCCAGCCATTATTAACGTTTCGCCACGTTTAACGTATCAACGTCTAGTACTCGGACCAATTTTACACAATAGTTAAATACATCCTGTTAGTGACGTCATAAACTTGAACTTGGCATAGGTATAAACCTACTCCTTGTGTTTTATTTATTACAGGTTTGTATTCGTTTATTAAAATAGCTTCTTTTATTTTACGTTTATCAATATTAGGTCCTCGACAAATAATTTTAACAATTTTATTTTCACTACAATGTTCTGTATCTTTAAAATGTTGGTAGACATGTGACGGAGCATGTCCATGTTCTGCTATTCTAGTACTACCAGTCTGCCCTATATAGATAATATTAGTCCGTACATTCTACACTGTACGGTTAATCTTGTATTATGCTTTTTTATTATATATATTGATGATACATTTGTTGGCTTTGTTTCTGGACAAATGACTGAACAGCTTTTAGTATTTTTAAATTCTCTCTCTCTCTCTCTCTCTCGTGGTTCCTGTCGTTCCTAGTGGAACATAGGGCTACAACAACACTTCGACTACAATCTGATATTAAATTTACCCATGAGAAGGAGAGCGAGTTATCTTTTCTCAATGTTATAGTTAGTAGGGTTAATAATATATTTAGAACAGAAACTCATTTTGATATTTAATTGAATTGATCGTCAGCTCAGCAAATCTCCAAAAATAGGGATTATAAAAACGTTATTAGCAAAAATAATTTACAATTCAAAAGAAGAGCTGGATACGGAAGTACATAATGTGAAAAATGTACTGGTGAAGAGGGATTATTATCTGATTATTGTGGTTGAAAATATTTAAGAATTGATAGAAAAATCATTCGGATAATTTGGTTTATTGTGTAATTCTTGGTTTATCAAATATTATAATAAAAAAAAACAACGACTTTGGATAGAAATAGAAAGGATATATAAACTTCCAATTGTAGGTAATTTTATTTTAACCAGGAAAAAAAAATGAATATAATCTTTTTAAAAAATTGAATTAAGCCAACTGTTATTGAGAAAGAAGTAGTCTACAGTGTAGAATGTACGGACTGTAATATTATGTATATAGGGGAGATGGGTAGTACTAGAATAACAGAATATGGACATGCTAAAGAACGAACAAATCCAAAGAATACTAGTTTCCCGATGTATGATAATTTTATAAATTAAATATGGTGTGTAAACATTCAACCACTTATGTAAAAGACATGTTATAATATGACAAATTTTCAGCCAAGAATTTCGAAGTATCTATCTATAAAATGAGGCGACTTGAACATATTACATCAAAAGTCTGGTTCAGCCATTATCAACAGAGTCAGGTTATTACATCCAAGTTTACATTATCTCATGATGAACGATAAACTTGTTCACCTAACTACTTTTACTGTTTTATTTTGGTCCGGCCATTATCAACAGAGTCAGGTTATTACATCCAAGTTTACATTATCTCATGATGAACGATAAACTTGTTCACCTAACTACTTTTACTGTTTTATTTTGGTCCAGCCATTATCAACAGAGTCAGGTTATTACATCCAAGTTTACATTATCTCATGATGAACGATAAACTTGTTCAC
>NW_013678734.1:4316-9658 GCF_000517525.1 Limulus polyphemus | reverse complement strand
GTCAACATCTGTTTTTAATACTTTACATTGTCAACATCTGTTTTTAATACTTTACATTGTCAACATCTATTTTAATACTTTACATTGTAAACATCTGTTTTAATACTTTACATTGTCAACACCTATTTTCATATTTTACATTGTCAACATCTATTTTAATACTTTACATTGTCAACATCTGTTTTTAATACTTTACATTGTCAACATCTGTTTTAATACTTTACATTGTCAACATCTATTTTAATACTTTACATTGTCAACATCTGTTTCTAATACTTTACATTGTCAACATCTGTTTTTAATACTTTACATTGTCATTAGACATATTCAGTCGTCAGTTATTTTTCGAAAGGGTGGTGTACGTTTACTCCAAAGTGTTGGTTGATATTATTTGGAACAGTTCCTGATTTAAAGTTATATCATTATAAAGGTATATCAGTTGATTACTATGTAAGCTAAGAGCTGTCGAACAGTTACCTGAACCACTGAACAGTAAGAAGATATATTATACAGGAAACTGAGAAATACATATTGTGGTTGATAAGACGAAAAAATTAGAAACTAAATTCAAGTTGATTTTTGTTTTTGTGACCGACTGAAAATCAGAAAATGTGTGTACAGTTTGGTAAAAAAACAAAATTTAAAGTGAATATTGAATGTTACAAACTAAATTTTGTTACTAAAACTGGCAGATAGAATAATTAACCTCTATTACTAAAGCTTCTAGTACTTTACCAGTAGGTCGTTATAGTGAAAAAAACTGGAAGAAACTTTAAAGCTCCCAATACTGAGAAAAAGCAGTAAATAAAGGAACGTTCAATTGAGGATCTAACATTGTGGTCTGTCAAATAAAGGAACGTTCATTGAGGATCTAACCTTCCGTACTGGCAAATAAAGGAACGTTCATTGAGGATCTAACCTTCCGTACTGACAAATAAAGGAACGTTCATTGAGGATCTAACCTTCCGTACTGACAAATAAAGGAACGTTCATTGAGGATCTAACCTTCCGTACTGACAAATAAAGGAACGTTCATTGAGGATCTAACCTTCCGTACTGACAAATAAAGGAACGTTCATTGAGGATCTAACCTTCCGTACTGACAAATAAAGGAACGTTCGGTTGAGGATCTAACCTTCCGTACTGGCAAATAAAGGAACGTTCAGTTTATTATCTAACATTGTGGTCTGTCAAATAAAGGAACGTTCATTGAGGATCTAACATTGTGATCTGTCAAATAAAGGAAAGCTCAGTTAAGGATCTAACGTATTGTAACTTGACTGGCAAGGAAATGAACGGCCAGTCTAAGAACTAACATCGTGATCTGGCAAGAAAATGAACGGCCAGTCTAGGAACTAACACCGTGATCTGACAAGAAAATGAACGGCCAGTCTAGGAACTAACATCGTGATCTGGCAAGAAAATGAACGGCCAGTCTAGGAACTAACATCGTGATCTGACAAGAAAATGAACGGCCAGTCTAGGAACTAACATCGGGATCTGACAAGAAAATGAACGGCCAGTTTAGGAACTAACATCGTGATCTGGCAAGAAAATGAACGGCCAGTTTAGGAACTAACATCGTGATCTGACAAGAAAATGAACGGCCAGTCTAGGAACTAACATCGTGATCTGGCAAGAAAATGAACGGCCAGTTATAATGTGATAAATAAAATTATTCGTCCCTTTTCTTGTCAGATCACGATGTTAGTTCCTAAACTGGCCGTTCACTTTCTTGTCAGATCACGATGTTAGTTCTTAAACTGGCCGTTCACTTTCTTGTCAGATCACGATGTTAGTTCCTAAACTGGCCGTTCACTTTCTTGTCAGATCACGATGTTAGTTCTTGGATTGTATATTGGATTACATATTGGATTATATATTGGATTGTATATTGGATTACATATTGGATTATATATTGGATTACATATTGGATTATATATCGGATTATATATTCTATTATATATCGGATTATATATTGGATTATATATTCGATTGTATATTTGATTACATATTGGATTATATATTGGATTATATATTGGATTACATATTGGATTATATATCGGATTATATATTGGATTATATATTGGATTACATATTGGATTATATATCGGATTATATATTGGATTATATATTGGATTACATATTGGATTATATATCGGATTATATATTGGATTATATATTGGATTACATATTGGAATAGGATTATATATTGGATTATATATTGTATTATATATTGGATTGTATATTGGATTATATATCGGATTATATATTGGATTACAAGTCGATAAGAATTTGCTGGGAATAGGTGAGAGAAGTCATATTTCTTTGAATGCCTTGCAGAGACTTCTGGGGAAGGACGAATTGTAGATGACCAATGGTCATGTCGTAGTTCA
Organism: Limulus polyphemus; assembly: GCF_000517525.1. Lineage (NCBI taxonomy): Eukaryota > Metazoa > Arthropoda > Merostomata > Xiphosura > Limulidae > Limulus > Limulus polyphemus. Next base: position 7,262 of record NW_013678734.1, on the reverse strand, counting down.
GTAGAAACGCAAACTGACTGCTCCTCCTTTTCTAACAGCCTGTGATCACTAAAGTTAAAACAACCTATACTATAAAGCCACTTGATGGTGCTTGAAGAGCGGACGTCAGGGTTAAGAGAGTAATTACATCTTCCCCTAAAGAGCTGTCTACCACAGAGTCAATATTGAAAGAATCCCGTAAGTGGTTTATGTACAGCCAGTAGCAATAAAATGTCAAGTTCTGAGAAACTACCTTTCACATTCAAAGTAACGCTCCACTTGTTTACAGTTAAATATGTTACCCACCCTAGGCAACATTCGTACTAAGCATGAAGCATTAAACGTAGCCTTACTGCCGTATTTAATGTACGTTAAATCTAGCATTGTTGTCGTATTTAATGTACGTTAAATCTAGCATTACTGTCGTATTTAATGTACGTTAAATCTAGCATTACTGTCGTATTTAATCTAGTTAAACCTAATATTACTACCACACTTAATGTACGTTAAACCTAGACTTACTGACACGCTTATTGTAATTAAACCTAACCTTACTGACACGTTGTCGTAAGTTAGACATAGTATTACTAGCACGTTAAATGTAAGTTAAACCTAATCTTACGAGCACGTTTATCGTAAGTTAAACCACGTCGTACGAGCACGTTTATTGTAAGTTAAACCTAACATTACTATCGCACTTAATGTACGTTAAATCTAGACTTACTAACACCCTTATTGTAAGTTAAACCTAGCATTACTATCGCACTTAATGTACGTTAAATCTAGACTTACTAACACCCTTATTGTAAGTTAAACCTAGCATTACTATCGCACTTAATGTACGTTAAATCTAGACTTACTAACACGCTTATTGTAAGTTAAACCTAGTCTTACTGACACGTTTATTGTAAGTTAAGCCTAGCATTACTGTCACGTTTATTGTAAGTTAAGCCTAGCATTACTGACACGTTTTTTGTAAGTTAAGCCTAGCATTACTGCCGTATTTAATATACGTTACATCTACCATTACATTCTTATATTTAAAGTAGTTAAACCTAGCCTTACTAGCAAGTTCAATCTACGTTAAACCTAACCTTACTGACACGTTTGTCGTGAATTAAACCTAGCTTTACTTGGACGTTAAACGGTTTAACAAAGAAGCTTTTAAATTATAAACTAAACTGTTAGTAACAGAAAAAACGGATTTAAAAAAATTGACTTTTTGACCTCGGTCAAGGTCAATTATTAAATGTAAACCATATTTGACAAAACTTGAACTGAGAATTATGAAACATAATGGTATACAACAACATAGAATTATGAAACATAATGGTATACAACAACAATGTTTCATAATTCTATGTTATTGTATACCATTATGTTTCATAATTCTACGGTGGTATACAATAACATAGAATTATGAAACACGGTGGTATACAATAACATAGAATTATGAAACATAATGGTATACAACAACAGAGAATTATGAAACACAGTGGTATACAACAACATAGAATTATGGAACATGATAGTATACAACAACAACAGAGAATTATGAAACACAGTGGTATACAACAACATAGAATTATGGAACATGATAGTATACAACAACAACAGAGAATTATGAAACACAGTGGTATACAACAACATAGAATTATGGAACATGATAGTATACAACAACAACAGAGAATTATGAAACGTACAACCAAATATATCTTAGCTTGCTTTATCAGCAACGATTTAATATGTATAAATATGACAGTGTTGTATGTCCATGTAACTACTTCGCAGGGTGTTGATGGATATTCACCAAATCTGGTATGGAGGTTCATTGGGTTCATGCGGAGATACATACAAATTTTCAGTTTTGCGTTTTGTGGTTTTTGCGTTTTTTACAATTACATTTAAGGGAAGCAACTTTTCATGTCCCAAGATAACCTTTCATAAATCATGAATTGTTTACATAACTTCCGTCCAGGGGACGGGTACTCCAGTTAATATTTTTTAAACGTTTAGTGTTTGTTCTTCATCAAACTCGGAGTTAATGCTCACAAAGTAAATATTACAGATTTTTAAACACTATTTTAAGTACAGTACGAGTGATAGAAAATGACACGTTTCCTATTAATCGTCTTTGTGTAGTAGTTTTGTGATCTCACACAACGGTCACGATTACATGGACCCCACCGGTAGTAAACTGTATAAAAAAAGAAGTCGATAAGTTGAAGGTTGAATTTTATAACAATAGCCTATACGCGCTCCGTCCACCGCCGGAAGTCGAACCCTGGAACTTAGCGTTGTAAGTCCGTCAACTTACCAGTCTAGTGAGTAATAGGTGTGGCAGATGGTAACATAAGCCTCCTAGTGTGAAGTTATATAGCTAGAAAGTTATGTCGACAGAGTACCAAAACAAAACCTGTTAGATCTTTGCATTTTTAAAACGTCAGACACCTTACAATTGAGGCTTATAAGCTACGATTAGTTAAGTTGAAAAATATGAATATGTAAAAAAAACTATGCGAAATATTCAAAACGAGGCAAAGTGCTTTAATATGCACGTGAAGAAACGTCACTCTCCCAACCTCTTGGCTACTTTATACATGTATGTGTGTCTAGCATACTATAGAAGTTCGCAATTGGAAGTAAAATCCAGTTGATCTGAGAAAATCTCCACCAATCATGCTTTACTAGTTGATCCGAGAAAATCTCCACCAATCATGCTTTACCAGTTGATCTGAGAAAATCTCCACCAATCATGCTTTACCAGTTCGATTAACTTTTAAAAAAACTCCACCAATCACGCTTTACCAGTTGATCCGAGAAAATCTCCACCAATCATGCTTTACCAGTTGATCTGAAAAAACTCCACCAATCATGCTTTACCAGTTGATCTGAGAAAATCTCCACCAATCATGCTTTACCAGTTGATCTGAGAAAATCTCCACCAATCATGCTTTACCAGTTCGA
>NW_013678734.1:0-3357 GCF_000517525.1 Limulus polyphemus | reverse complement strand
TTACCAGTTCGATTAACTTTTAAAAAAACTCCACCAATCACGCTTTACCAGTTCGATTAACTTTTAAAAACTCCACCAATCACGCTTTACCAGTTCGATTAATATTGAAAAAACTCCACCAATCATGCTTTACCAGTTGATCTGAGAAAAACTCCACCAATCACGCTTTACCAGTTCGATTAATATTGAAAAAAACTCCACCAATCATGCTTTACCAGTTGATCTGAGAAAAACTCCACCAATCATGCTTTACCAGTTGATCTGAGAAAATCTCCACCAATCATGCTTTACCAGTTGATCTGAGAAAATCTCCACCAATCAAGCTTTACCAGTTCGATTAACTTTAAAAAAAACTCCACCAATCACACTTTACCAGTTGATCTGAGAAAAACTCCACCAATCACACTTTACCAGTTGATCTGAGAAAAATTCCACCAATCATGCTTTACCAGTTCGATTAACTTTTAAAAAAAATCTCCACTAATCACGCTTTACCAGTTCGATTACCTTTTAGAAAAACTCCACTAATCACGCTTTACCAGTTCGATTACCTTTTAGAAAAACTCCACCAATCATGCTTTACCAGTTCGATTACCTTTTATTTTTGTTCTTCCATTATTTTACAAAAACTGGTTTTACAGAGGAATGTGAACTTATGTGTACAGATTGTTGAAAACCTCGTGTTATTACTAAAAGTTTGTTTTCTAACAAGATTAAACTTATTTAAATTAGAAGTTGATTTTCTTATAGGATTACATATACTAAGTTAACAGGTCGAGAAACTGTTGATTGGTCCGTGATTTATTAACTCACAGGCCGAGAAACGGTTGATTGGCCCGTTATTCTTAGCTCACAGGCCGAAAAAGTTGATTGTCCATGATTTGTTAACTCACAAGCCGAGAAACGGTTGGTTTGCCCGTGATTTCTTAAGTCACAGGCCGAGAAACGGTTGGTTTGTCCGTGATTTATTAACTCACAGGCCGAAAAATAGTTGATTGGTTCATGATTTCGTAACTCACAAGCCGAGAAACGGTTGGTTTGCCCGTGATTTCTTAAGTCACAGGCCGAGAAACGGTTGATTGGCCCGTTATTCTTAGCTCACAGGCCGAGAAACGGTTGATTGGTCCGCCATTCTTAACTCACAAACCAAGAAACACTTCATTGGTCCGCCATTCTTAACTCGCAGACCAAGAAACAGTTCATTGGTCCGCCATTCTTAATTCACAGACCGAGAAAAGGGGTATTCGTGCGTAATTCTTAGCTCACAGGCCAGCAAACAGTTGGATTGGTCCGCCATTCTTAATTCACAGACCAGCAAACAGTTGGATTGATCCGCCATTCTTTATTCGGCGGCCAACAAACAGTTGGATTGGTCCGCCATTCTTAATTCACAGGTCGAGAAACGGTTGATTGGTGCGTCATTCTTAGCTCACAGGCCAGTAACAGTTGATTGGTCCGCAATTCTTAAATTACGGGCCAGGGAACTGCTGATTGGTAGTAACCACGAGTCAATCAAACGTTTCTCGGCCTGTGAGCTAGTAACCACGAGCCAATCAATCGTTTCTCGGCCTGTGAGCTAGTAACCACGAACCAATCAACTGTTTCTCGGCCTGTGAGCTAGTAACCACGAACCAATCAACAGTTTCTCGGCCTGTGAGCTAGTAACCACGAACCAATCAACAGTTTCTCGGCCTGTGAGCTAGTAACCACGAACCAATCAATCGCTTATCGACCTGACTTTCTTAAATAATTTCCACTGATTTGAAAGTTCCAGAATAATCTCACAAAACACGTTTAGTGAACGTTTGTACAAATATTGAAGTTTTTACCACTGAAGGCAATAATCATATGCGTAAAGAAACGAACATCTCACGGTCCAGTTCGTGAGTTATCCTGGATTCAACTACGGTAATACCAAGCTAGCCCTCGTCTAAGTAAGCTTAGCATAAACTGAACAATATGAATGTTTTCGGAAGGTGTTTTTTGGTGGACAATAGTCCCAAATATTTTGTAGAAGCAACTTTTTTGGAACTCAAAGACCAATCTGAACCACATAACAATGAGCATATTGATAACGAAAGATTGGTTTCGTTTTAGATTACCCTCAAGCAATGTTTAACGGCCTTATTTCGTGGTATACTCTATGCTGTGTTAGTTTTGTCGGACGCTGATCTGTACTTAAAAAACTGCATTGTTTAACGTAATAATTAATAGATGTAAAGATGAAAAGTAAATAAATAAAAAGTCTTTAAATATTATCACATTTCACCACAAATTTGAACACGGATTCGTTTTTCAGCGATTTTTGTTTTAGTCATAAAACGAAGAAAATCTCCGCTGCTCATTATACCAAGTTGTATCATCATCACACGCGCACTTTTAGTTACAGCCTAATCTGGTGGGCGTGTCTTTCTGCTGAGAAACCAAGTTGTATCATCATCACACGCGCACTTTTAGTTACAGCCTAATCTGGTGGGCGTGTCTTTCTGCTGAGAAGATAAACGTAATCATATCCCAAAATTCCTGAGTCAATCTATAACCCCTTCATTACATCCAGTCGAGCCAATTAGACGCTTACACGTCTAATATGTAAGTTTAAAGTAGCGTTATACCACGCACGTGCTTGTTGAATTTCCAAACTTTCTCACCGCGTTTTCTTTCAAAACATCGTTGTCATAGTAACAAAGTTAGACCATAACTAACATCGTGCTTTGTTTGAAAGTTTAAAAAGTTATCTGATAATTTAGCTGTAAGTATAACTTTTACACATTTGATATGAAAAGGGTTGTACATATGTCCTCCAAGGTTTGTTAGAATCAACTAGCTGGAGTACCCGTCCCCTGGACGGATGTTATGTCACGATTAATAAAAGGTTATCTTAGGACATGAAAAGTTGCCACCCTTATATGTAATTGTAAAAACCGCAAAACTGAAAATATGTATTTATCTCCCAATGAAAACCCACGCCACAAACTCCATGGACCCAATGAAACCCCACGCCACAAATATATAGTAAATCCTAAGATATAATCATTGCTTCATCTCGATTAATTGTTTTCTGGTCGTGGTTGTTCGACCTGGGAGGATCAGGTTCTATGAATACACCTATTCATCCAATGCTACTACTTGTTTTCTGGTCGTGGTTGTTCGACCTGGGAGGATCAGGTTCTATGAATACACCTATTCATCCAATGCTACTACTTGTTTTCTGGTCGTGGTTGTTCGACCTGGGAGGATCAGGTTCTATGAATACACCTATTCATCCAATGCTACTACTTGTTTTCTGGTCGTGGTTGTTCGACCTGGGAGGATCAGGTTCTATGAATACACCTATTCATCCAATGCTACTACTTGTTT
>NW_013678733.1:0-8703 GCF_000517525.1 Limulus polyphemus | reverse complement strand
TTGAACCAAAGAACAGAGTGTAGGTGTTTATGCTAGAGACCTTTGAACCCAAGAACAGAGTGTAGGTGTTTATGCTAGAGACCTTTGTACCCAAGAACAGAGTGTAGGTGTTTATGCTAGAGACCTTTGAACCCTAGAACAGAGTGTAGGTGTTTATGCTAGAGACCTTTGTACCCAAGAACAGAGTGTAGGTGTTTATGCTAGAGACCTTTGAACCCTAGAACAGAGTGTAGGTGTTTATGCTAGATATCTTTGAACCCAAGAACAGAGTGTAGGTGTTTATGCTAGAGACCTTTGAACCCAAGAACAGAGTGTAGGTGTTTATGCTGGCGAAGTACATTGCATAAAACGTCACAAGAATTTAAGACGTTTTTGGTATTAAAATGTTCAGAACACGAAGTTTCACTTGCCAAAAAAACAGGGATTATTATTACATATTAATGTTTTTCTCTGTGTTAAATATTCCCCAACAATTTACTTTAACATGAGAAGAGCAAATCTGTGTATTTCTCTTCTCTTTTTAAAACTTCAAGAGTGTCGTAAACAAAGAGAATAATGAGCTTGTATGGAATCTAAAAGTTTCTTGTTTTTCTTGTGAAAATATATACAGTTTTCCTTTTGAAGCTAATGTATTTTCCAATATGAGGTGATGGATAAATATTTCCCAGTTTTTCTCATTTTTCTCTATAATGGCAGAAACAGTAAACATCAAACATTTATATAAAGATCGAAAAAGTTCAACAATAAATTTTAATACAAGTGATGACAATAATTAGTAAGATTCTAAATGGTTATAAAAAAAAACTGAACTTTGATTTCTGATGACTATAAATGGTATGATATTTACAGGTTAGAGGCCGAACATATGTTCCGGAGAGGGGGAGTACACCGTTCTTTCTTTGAAGATAGTATCATTCGCACTGCTGGGTGGAATATTTGCAAAGTTTGTTACTATTATGTTAGCTTTTTGTTATTATATTCTTTTTTTATAAAGATTGTTTTGCGTTTTTAGCTCTATATGTGGATCTAGGACTAACCTCAATCTCATAAGATGGCCGAATCTCGTAAGATGTTATTGGGATTACTGCCGATAATATCGCTAACAGCGATGAAAAGATGTATATTAATCTTTATAAGTAAGAAGATAAGAACCGCACACTTAGTTACGTATATTGTTGTTATCATGTTGATTTTTATTTATGATCTATATAAATAGCTTGCTCTGACTGGAAGTTAATATTAATCCAGAAGCACATAAGATTAAACATTCCGAAATCGCTTAATTAAGCGATGATAATATGCTATGGTTCTTTAGGTGTTACACTGGTAAATCAGTCGAACTTGTCCGCTGTGGATCTGTTACCAATCCAGGGTAACAGCCATTTACCTTAGACGTCCTCGTTACTCACCATCATGGATGAATGTTGAGCTCTCCAAGTCACTAACCTCGGAGTAACTGTGGTTTTTAACCTCATTAAGTTGAGCGAATACCAGAGTTTACCTAAAGGCATGTTAGCTACAGGCTCCTATTTGTGGGTTCCGGGTACAAGAACGTTAAAAATGGCGGACACAAGGGATGTCTACGCACAGCCATCCATAACTTTAAACTGATAGGAAGGTAGCTAATTAGCAGCACCAACCGCTAACTCTTGGACTACTGGGATTTGACTGTAACTCTTATAGCGCTCCGAATAGTGCCGCGAATCATGGTTCCTCAGGTTCACAGTCCGGGCATGCCAACAAATAGCGGAAGAAGGTTTTTAATCCATCATATAAAAATACACCAATCAGGAAAAGGCGAATTGTAACGTGTACTACTTTGCTTCTAATGAGAAGTTTACTGTCTGTGTTCCTCCTCAATTCTTACAGACTAGATATAATAGAGTTGACTCTAACTTACAAGTAACAATAAACAAATGCTCCCTAGATGTCTCGTTACGAGAAAGAGTTTGTTGACTCCACTACTAGATGGCTAATAAAGAATCCAGTGCTGTGCTCGAGTGAAAGAGAGTCTGGTGATTAAAACATCGAGGCCAGTAGTTAATGAATTTTCCTACAGTTAGTTTATGGCGTCAAAAAGAAAAAAAAAAAAGAAAAGAAAACTCTAGTGTTAAATTTAAAACACAACCTACTGCAATTTATCGTGTTAAGTCCAGCCAGCAGAACAGAAATATTCACAAGTCTTTTTTTTATATTTTATTTTTTGGATTTAAAAGGCGTTCAGAGTCAAATATGATAAATCAAAATACTCCGACTCGCACTTTGCGAACTAAAGGCACTGCTGCGCACGCTCAACATGCGTAATATCTATGGAGGGGGGGTCTGAGAATTAAATTTATTTTTTTGGATTTAAAAGGCATTCAGAGTCAAATATGATAAATCAAAATACTCCGACTCGCACTTAGCGAACTAAAGGCACTGCTGCGCACGCTCAACATGCGTAATATCTATGGGGGGTCTGAGAATTAAATTTAAGACATTTAAACGATGAAACACAAACCGATGTCGTTTATCAGAATACTATACGGTGACCCCCGTTAATTCCAAAAGATAGATTAAATTATTTATTTGATGTTTTCAATCACAGAGAAAATAGTTTCCCTGTCAAGTATACATACAACTACAAAAAAATTCTGTTGTCTTTTACGTACACGTCTGTTGAAAAAAAAAAAAGATATTATCAAGCAACCATTCTCTTTTCAAATAAACGGGACAATGATAATTCTACGGATTTATAACCCTGAGATCAGGGGGGTTCGAGTCCCCCTTGGTGGACACAGGACTTCGCCCACGTAGCTGTTCTATACAACACGCACTGGTGTAAATAAATTTAGCATAATTTCTTTAGGTTTAGATTTTGATTAATTTTTGTTATTTTCAGTGTCTTTATATTAAATTAAAAACCTGTTTAAAGTCTCAGGATTGCTAATTTTTTGTTTTTAACTCTTTTTTTTTTTTTTGAGATAGAAGCAATGCAAGAAGATTTGACTGTTGCCTGTCTATAAATGAATTATATTTAATATAGGTACTGTTGTCTGACTATAAATGCATTATATTTAATATAGGACGGAATATATGACCGACTCTCATTAGCTCAACTACTAGGCTACAGACATTTTTGTGAATAAGGATATTACTGATAGAAAAAAAACAGCGCATGAGCGAATGACAACTGAGATTTTTTTAAATAATATTATTGTTTGATTATAGATCTTGTACGTTCGTCTAAGCAGAACAAAAATTATCTACAAGTTTGTTTTTGTTACAGTGCAGGGATTTAACCCCGAATTTCAGCGTTATAATTCCTCCAGCTTAACGCTAAGCCACCAAAAACCCACCAAATACAGATATTTATCAATTTAAAAATCACACCAGTGTATAATCCTAAAGTACCGTGTCCTTCACTCACGATCAAGAATTAAATCTTACCCTTTACCTTATAAGGTAAATTAATGAATTAAGTCTTACCCTTTACCTTATAAGGTAAATTAATGAATTAAGTCTTACCCTTTACCTTATAAGGTAAATTAATGGATTAAGTCTTATCCTTTATCTTATAAGGTAAATTAATGAACTAAGTCTTAACCTTTACCTTATAAGGTAAATTAATGAACTAAGTCTTAACCTTTACCTTATAAGGTAAATTAATGAATTAAGTCTTAACCTTTACCTTATAAGGTTAATTAATGAATTAAGTCTTACCCTTTACCTTATAAGGTAAATTAATGAATTAAGTCTTACCATTTACCTTATAAGGCAAATTAATGGATTAAGTCTTATCCTTTACCTTATAAGGTAAATTAATGAACTAAGTCTTATCCTTTACCTTATAAGGTAATTTATTGAATTAAGTCTTACCCTTTACCTTATAAGGTAAATTGATAGTAGTGAAAAAATGTTCTTTCATTGTGGTGTCCTACTTTACACATTTTGAATTGACTTGTGAACAAAACCAAACGGATCATCCAGACGAACTTTATATGCAAACCAAACAACTCCATTCAAACACGATCACGAAATTTATCATTATACTCCATACTCGAGCTACACTGCCATTATTTAATTGTTTCTTGGATTATCCCACTGTATGACGAGTAACAAATAACGAAAAGTGCACCAAGTGACATCTGCGACAGTATAAACAGTACCAGCTGTGTTTTGTGTGCTTTGGCTCTTCGCTAGATGATCCCACACTACTTTATTACTTTAGGCTTATTATACCAACACTCACTACACTTATAAGGTTTCACGGCACACACACACCCTCACGACCCCCTTGCACTGTATGATTATCCCATTGTATGACGAGTAACAAATAACGAAAAGTGCACCAAGTGACATCTACACCAGTATAAACAGTACCAGCTGTGTTTTGTGTGCTTTGGCTCTTCGCTAGATGATCCCACACTACTTTATTACTTTAGGCTTATTATACCAACACTCACTACACCTATAAGGTTTCACGGCACACACACCCTCACGACCCCCTTGCACTGTATGATTATCCTATTGTATGACGAGTAACAAATAACGAAAAGTGCACCAAGTGACATCTACACCAGTATAAACAGTACCAGCTGTGTTTTGTGTGCTTCAGGCTTCCTTAAAGCTGGAAGATTTTGGATGAGTCTAACTTTAAAAGGGGCATTATTCATGAGGCCCAATTAACTAAACCATTGAGAGAAAACCAATGAAGGTGATTGGTAAATTATAGGTGACCACTTCACGAGCAATGGGAGAAAACGCTCTGAGACGAGAGTAAACATCACTTAGTAAGATTTATGATAACCAATAGAAGTTCAAAGATAAAAAAAATTGACCCACAACGTTAAAATCCGGGAATCGAGTCCCTGCGATAGAAAGAGTGCAGATAATCCATTGTGTAGCTTTACACTAATAAAAAAACAATAGTTTATAACAATATTAAAATACACGTCAAACAACAAACAAACAAAACAAGAAAAAATGATAGATGGCATCAATCTGGGATTAGGACTGTCCATTCCAATACAAGTAATGCTCAGGGAGCTGCGAGACATTAATGTTAGTAAAATTTACCATTAGAACTACTCTAAGCTGTTAGAAGAAAGTTGGCCCAACAGTTGTGCAAAGGCCATTGATATTGGACTTTTGAACAACGGATACATTTCACGCTATTCTGTACGGATGAGAATAAAAGTTTGGCTTTTGTCTTATGAGCTGCTGGAGATGGAATAATAGTGTGGGGTGCCTTAAGCTTTCTCAATCATCGCATTAGTTTACGCGAATTTCTGAGCATCAATGATAATTTATTTAGTTCAACCTTATATACTCCATTTACAGTGCTCAAAATTATGGATATTTTCAAGGTAACAATAACACCGTCCACAGTACCAATATAGCTCTTGGTTAATTTGAAGAGCAAAAGGAATTCTGGCAAAAACAATCTCCAGACCTGAGACATACTGGATAATGTCACCGACACGTACTTCTTTATATTCAACGCTGAAGGACATGGAACAATACTGCTTGAGGAATGGCTGAAAATCGAACATAATGAACTCCAGAACTATTCTGGACATAGTGAATCTTTAAGAACAGAGTTTCTTGGTCTCGCAGTTTATATTCCAAAAATTGACGATAAACATTATTATTAGAGAAATCAGATAAAACCTATACTTACACAAGGCGTTCATTCTACATGTTAACGAAAGAGTTGATTTTACTATTTCTTTCGCATTTGCTTTACCCAGATTTTTTTTATCGTTTTCTGGAAAAGACTTTTATAGAAAAAAAAGAAGATAAAATTTGTTGCTCCAAAGCATGCAAAGTCATTTGGGAAACACTAGTTATCTGGTTTTCAACAATATACTTCGCAACAATAGAGATTCTCGCTTCTAAATTATGGGATTGTTACATCCTTAAGAAGGAAGTTACATCCTTAAGAAGGAAGTTACATCCTTAAGAAGGAAGTTATCGCACTTTTCTGCGGACATTGTTAAATTTTATAGCCATATGAAAAGTATTTGACTTTTTAAGTATGTAATACCGAACTCACTTTGGAAAATGTAATCAATCTTAGAATACATCCTTCCCTAAGTTCACGTTGTTTGTCCTTAGTTTATTAAGCTCGCTGCTGTACGGTTCGCGTCCCGTTGCCGCAAAAAACGAGTGGTTGTGTTATAAGAGTGACAGTCAAGTCCAATTATTTGGTCACACAAAAACAGCTGCTGTTAACTATCTTCCTTCCCTCTAGCCTCTTAGCTCAAAATCCGTTACTGTTACACCTAGCTTTGGCGCAAAAATTCAAAATAAATATATAGCACTAAGTTCATTTAACTATGACGTAAGTGTAAATGTTTTTATTTTATTATTATACACAACAGTACTTCATCAGCTAATTATTTGAGCATTCTTGTAGGATTCGGTAATTGTTGTAATTGTTTTGATATTATGCACAACATAAGTTTCGTCTGGTATTATTTGAACATTCTTGTATGATTCAGTAATTGCTGTTAATATGCTTACCATAAGACATTAGTATTAGGCCTATCATATTTTTATACACTACATCTATATTTAGCCCCTTACTGATGTTCAAGAACTATAAAAGTGTATAATAATAGTATTCAAACCACACTATATTTGTTATATCCACTGCCGGCGAAGCGTTTCGCTCAATCCAGAGCTCATCAGGCCACAGTAGTGGTCGCAGCATTATTCATATAAGCCATTTGTTACAACAACAAGCTGGCAATGGATATATCAAATATAGTGTGGTTGAGACACTATTATAATATACTATTCTAATTATTCAAAATCCCTAAGGAGCTACATAAAGAATGTAGTGTTTCAAAATATAATAGGCCTAATATTTATGTCTTATAACAAGTGTAATTATAATCACGCTTCGCCAGCTTGTAAAAAGTGTTCACACCATAACGATTGAACAACTATTTTAGATAATAGTTTTATTTACTGATTATAAGTATTATTTTATTACAAGTTACAGCTTTTACAGTAAGGAAGAATATTTTTTTTAAAACAGGTACAACGTTTCAATCACTGATGCGATCATTTTCAAGTGCACAGGTTTTAACGGTACAAGAAGGTATTTTTTTGGTTTAAATCATCATTCAACAATCTAACAATATATTTAAATTATAGATAAGACAGTGATTGTATGTTGTAAAGAACTATCAGTGTACCAAATTTGAAAACATTCTATAAACGTTAAGTATGTTTTTCTATCAAATAAAGTTTCCATACTTCCGTTATGAAGAAGAAGAAAAAAAACAGGAATAAATCCAATCCAAACTGGAGATTTTATATCTCGTATATTTCGTAATGGATTGCCTTGAAATTTGGTATGTGAAGTAAGGGTCCAGTAGAACACATCCACTGAAAATATCTGATAGTTCGGATTAACACGGTCCGAGATACAGAAGGTGGAATATCGCTAAACTATCGCTCCTGTTAAGAACACAGTGTGTCCTGCAGCAGGTTGTTTTGGCCGCACGACACGCTACCGTATGTCTCAATTGTTGTACTTGTTTCGTATTATTCTCAACAACACTTAAATTTCAACAGTTATTATCTAAGCATTGTTGTACAAGAAAGTAATTGTTGTTATTATAAGAATGTCTCTGAAGCTCTTATTTCATTGTTCTGTGATATCTTTTCAAATCTTTGTTAAATAACATCTGTAACAATACACAAACTACCAAACATTTTAACAGTGACAACAGAAATGCGTCTGACTGGTGAACGTTACTTGAAGGAATCCGGTAACGTGAATGTCATGAAGTTGAAAAAGAGAAACGTTTTAGTTGAAAGCTTTTGACAAGAAGCTAATTGAGAGAAAGAAATCAACGATAAGTTTAGCCTCCAGAGGGACATAAACATTTATAACGGATCTACAAAACTTGTTAACTTTTTCTTTCTCATCTAAATCCTAAGTTAAAACTGTATAATTTTAAGGCATTTTTTCCATCAGTCTATATAGAAAGCTGTTTACTAGATGTAAAACACCCAAATATTCAGAATAATCACTGAACAATTCCCTGAACGATATAGCAGTAGAACTGGAAAACTTCCAAAAACGTCAAATCGGAATCTTGTCTGCAAAAACTCATCTTGAACGTCTGGAAACATTTAAATGTTGTTGTTGTTGTTGTTTTTTTTGGGGAGGGTGTTTTTTATTGATTCTTACAAATACATTACTTATCACAAAGACATGCAAAGGATCTATTAGATTTAAGATACGACATGCAAAAATAGATCAACTGAAACTATAGAAATAACAAATAATTTAAAGTCCAGCTGGATCTTGAAAACAAGGCTTAAAATATTATTCTATGTAGTCATGATGGTTGTAATAAACATGTAATATCTACACCAACTGTAATCCGATACAGTGTTGGCGGATGTGCTAGAAATGTAATATTTACACTAACTGTAATCCAGCGTAGTGTTGGTGGTGTTGATGAATATATATCTATAACAATTATAATCCAGTGTAGTGTTGGTGATATATATATATATATATAACACAACTATAATCCATCGTAGTGTTGGTGGTGTTGATGAATATATATCTATAACAACTATAATCCAGTGTAGTCTTGGTGGTGTTGATGATTTGTAACAACTATAATCCAGTGTAGTGTTGGTGGTGTTGATGAATATATATATATATATATAACACAACTATAATCCAGTGTA
>NW_013678732.1:7204-11130 GCF_000517525.1 Limulus polyphemus | reverse complement strand
GTAAACACCATAACACAAGTATTCTAGTCTACACAATTACAACACAACCTTATCACGAAGTAAACACCGTAACACAAGTATGCTAGTCTACACAGTTATAACAGAACCTTATCTCGAAGTAAACACCGTAACACAAGTATTCTAGTCTACACAATTACAACACAGGTATTCTAGTCTACACAGTTACAACACAACGTTATCACGAAGTAAACACCATAACACAAGTATTCTAGTCTACACAATTACAACACAACGTTATCACGAAGTAAACACCATAACACAGGTATTCTAGTCTACACAGTTATAACACAACGTTATCACGAAGTAAACACCATAACACAAGTATTCTAGTCTACACAGTTATAACAGAACCTTATCACGAAGTAAACACCGTAATACAAGTATTCTAGTCTACACAGTTACAACACAACCTTATCACGAAGTAAACACCGTAACACAAGTATTCTACTCTCCACAATTACAACACAACGTTATTACGAAGTAAACACCGTAACACAAGTATTCTAGTCTACACAATTACAACACAAGGTTATCACGAAGTTAACACCATAACACAAGTATTCTAGTCTACACAATTACAACACAAGGTTATCACGAAGTAAACACCATAACACAAGTATTCTAGTCTACACAATTACAACACAACGTTATCACGAAGTAAACACCATAACACAAGTATTCTAGTCTACACAATTACAACACAACGTTATCACGAAGTAAACACCGTAACACAAGTATTCTAGTCTACACAATTACAACACAACGTTATCACGAAGTAAACACCGTAACACAAGTATTCTAGTCTACACAATTACAACACAACCTTATCACGAAGTAAACACCATAACACAGGTATTCTAGTCTACACAGTTACAACACAACGTTATCACGAAGTAAACACCATAACACAAGTATTCTAGTCTACACAGTTACAACACAACGTTATCACGAAGTACACACAGTAACACAAGTATGCTAGTCTACACAATTACAAAACAACGTTATCACGAAGTAAACACCGTAACACAAGTATTCTAGTCTACACAATTACAACACAACCTTATCACGAAGTAAACACAGTAACACAAGTATCCTAGTCTACACAATTACAACACAACCTTATCACGAAGTAAATACCGTAACACAAGTATGCTAGTCTACACAATTACAACACAACCTTATCACGAAGTAAACACCGTAACACAAGTATTCTAGTCTACACAATTACAACACAACCTTATCACGAAGTAAACACCATAACACAAGTATTCTAGTCTACACAATTACAACACAACGTTATCACGAAGTAAACACCGTAACACAAGTATGCTAGTCTACACAGTTACAACACAACGTTATCACGAAGTAAACACCGTAACACAAGTATTCTAGTCTACACAATTACAACACAACCTTATCACGAAGTAAACACCATAACACAAGTATTCTAGTCTACACAATTACAACAGAACCTTATCACGAAGTAAACACCATAACCAGATATTCTAGTCTACACAGTTATAACAGAACCTTATCACGAAGTAAACACCATAACACAGGTATTCTAGTCTATACAGTTATAACAGAACCTTATCACGAAGTAAACACCATAACACAGGTATTCTAGTCTATACAATTATAACGCACACCTTACTACAATGTAAATACCATAACACAGGTGTTCTAGTCTATACAGTTATAACAGAACCTTATCACGAAGTAAACACCATAACACAGGTATACTAGTCTATACAATTATAACACACACCTTACTACAATGTAAATACCATAAAACAGGTGTTCTAGTCTACGCAATTATTACACAGAACCTTATCGCGAAGGATAAACCATAACACAATAATTCTAGTGTACACAATTATAACACAGAACTCTAACACGAAGTAAACACCAGTATTCTAGCCTACGTTACCTTGTGTTGTGCACGAGCTACTCCTGCGTGTCTTGACGACTGACTGACTTGTTGGTGTACAAGTTTCGTCGTTTGACCCAAGCTAAACAGGCGTCTCTTGCTATTGGATGATTACCAGTTATATGGAAGTTCCAATAACTTTTGTTCAGGGGTGATAAGCAGTGTGTATCGAACTATGTGAATGGTTAATCGAATTACTCCCCAGAGAACGGGATCAACACCCAAACTTAGTTAGTTGTCTACCACGTGGTATATACCCCCTCAACCATGTGGTGTTATATCTTATAACCGTTGACATCCATGTGATATCATTAGTTATATAACCATCTTAACCACGCAGGTAGATTTTCACGTGGTATATACCCCTCAACCATGTGGTGTTATATCTTATAACCGTTGACATCCATGTGATATCATTAGTTATATAACCATCTTAACCACGCAGGTAGATTTTGTCTGTCTGGTTATGATTTTTAACACAGTATACTCTACTCTGTTTAAACCTTGCCTCAAACAAGAACTCGTCTATTAAATATTAAAAACTCGTATTAACAACAACAACTCTTGTGTAATGACCTGATTATGTAATCTATATACGTGTTTTAACATTTAATAAAACAACGAAAAATAAATTTCCTGTCTCTACGACAGTCGTTAGAGTGGACAAAACCAGAAGTTCAAAGTAAAGCGAATATCAATGTCATAGTACAAAATAGACAATACAAATGAGTCAGTTTCATTCATGGTGGATTTACAGAGAAGATGAACGATACAGGTGAAGGAGTAACAGTAAAAAACACCCCTCTTTCTATGTCTGAGAAAACAAAAAAATTCTGTTAAAGCCGTTAGTTTAATGAATGAAAACAAGCCTTACTACTAACACTGAAAACGGCTACCAATCGTTAGGGGGAATTGATGGCTGAACACCAACACACCTTATTCCCCCTTCCCCGTGTATGTAGGAATGTTCTAAACAATAACCAGATTAGTTAAATTACTTAAGTCAACAGATGTGAAAACACTCGATAAATAAACACAAACCAACGAGAATCGAAACCAGAATTTTGTACAGACTAGAAACTGTGGTTTATAAATATTAATTTTATTTCTGACGTTTATGATAGTTTATAATTTTCGTGATGATTTTTAATCATCGTAACATCGATAAATAGTACGTTAAACAGTCTACTATGTTACTGTATCAATTCCTTACGAAAACACACATTATAGTCTACAATTCTGTTTAGTTAATATACGTATATATATTAACCTGGTAGTAGAACATGAAATAGACAACATGTAAATATCAACTAGCTAGAACGAGATAAATGTGGTACAGTTTAACAGAGAATTGGTTTTCGTAAGCGTATTACTGTAGAAGCTTTAAAACATTGAATATTTTCCAAATTAAGCTGGTTGATACGCCATTTTTATTTCATGGTTTCAGAAAATTTTCACTTGAGGGAAAACAACCGCTATTACAATACCAATATAAGTTAGCATTCTAACTTTAACACTAAAGTAAAACTGGCAAGTTTCTAAAAATTGTATTTCGAGAAGCACACACGTTACTTACCTAATTCTGATAACGTAGTTCCCACGCTAGCAGGTTTCCCGGGTCAGTTAGTCTGGATTCATATTCTAGGATTTGGTGACGAGACAGGCTTTGGAACTGAAAATTAGTGCTTTAGATGACTTGAGGAGCCAGACAGGCTTTGGAACTGAAAGTTAATGTTTTGGGTGACTTGAGGAGCAAGACAGGTTTTGGAACTGAAAGTTAATGTTTTAGGTGGATTGAGGAGCCAGACAGGCTTTGGTACTAAAAGTTAATGTTTTAGGTGACTTGAGGAGCCAGACAGGTTTTGGAACTGAAAGTTAATGTTTTAGGTGACTTGAGGAGCCAGACAGGTTTTGGAACTGAAAGTTAATGTTTTAGGTGACTTGAGGAGCCAGACAGGTTTTGGAACTGAAAGTT
>NW_013678732.1:5469-6224 GCF_000517525.1 Limulus polyphemus | reverse complement strand
GAAAATTCTCAAGTCATATAGAGTTGGCAGAAAACTATCAAGTCATATAGGGTTGGCAGAAAACTATCAAGTCAAGATAAGGTTGAAAGAAAATTCTCAAGTCATATAGGGTTGGCAGAAAACTATCAAGTCATATAGGGTTGGTAAAATACAAACAAGTCGCATAGGGTTGGCAGAGAACCCGTAGGTCAGAGAGGTTTAATGGAAGAAGCAATATTGTTTAGACGTGAAACTAAAAAAAAATAAATTAATAGTAGAAACATGTAAAGAGGAAGAAACATGGACCGGAGATAGATTATGACAGATCACGAGGCACTGGAATGAGATAACAAGTAATCAGAGCAATGATTAAATGAAGAATACAAAACCAGGAAAGAAAACTTATTTTTTTAAAAAAGAGTTTTCTTTCTATCATTTTGAACTGATAGACAATAGTGGATTATTGTAGATTAGGGTCACAAACCACGAATCCTACAATAGTGGATTATTGTGCATCATGGTCACACACCGTGAATCCTTATAGACCCTTCATGCGTTTTGTGTAATGTCATAGTGTTGAGGATTCCATGACTTCTTTTCCCTTCACGCGGCTAGTGTAATTTCATAATATACATGTTTCCATGATAGAAGTCAAGCATTTTCTGTAATGCCATAGTCTCGAAGTTCCATGATTTTTGGTCCCTTCATGTGTTTTATGTAATGCCATAGTTTTGAAGTTCCCATGACTCCTGGTCCCTTCATGCATTTTGGATAAT
>NW_013678732.1:3774-4897 GCF_000517525.1 Limulus polyphemus | reverse complement strand
TTCCTTCTTGTGTTTTATGTAATGCCATAGTTTTGAAGTTCCCATGACTCCTGGTCCCTTCATTCTAATTGCAAAATTCTAAAGTCATGAATTTTCCATGACTTCTGATTCCTTCTTGTGTTTTATGTAATGCCATATTCTTGAAGTTTCCATGACAGTTTGAAAGAGACAAGGAGAATAATTTGTTTCGGCAAATGGTGCTCTAAACTAATTGAACCCGTCTGTGTAGACTTTGACGAAAAGCAGATGTTTACAGAAAGTTCAGGATATAACTGCGGTAACTCACGCGACAGCGTAAGTGAATTATACACGGATACTAGTGCAATAAAATAGAGAAAAGTAGTTCGGCTTGTCAACTAAATTCTAAAGCAATAGAATTGGCTTAACGGACTTTTGACAAGAAGAAGAGAACTGTATAGTGTTTAAGATACAACTATGATCTCCATATTGTAAAAAAAAAAATATTACATACGTTTAACTTGTTTCGAATATATATATATATATTATTTTAAAAACAAGTGGAGGGCGTGCTGTTCGCTTATTGTCGAATTTGTCGCCAACAAATCACAGACATCTACTGTAAAAAATCCTTAGCCAACACACCCATATATTTACATTACTATATATACTACTAAAAAGTAGTTTTGGAAACCTATTTTACTTCCGTTAAAATAAAATATTGGTGCTAATATAATAGTTAAATTTGTATTTAACAATTTAATAATTTTTAATAATTTAAAAATTAGAAATCTCATTCTGTCTGGTGTTTTACGATTCTTCTATCTTAATTTCTCCATTTCGTGTTTACAATGGAGAAGTTCAGTGTTTAAGGTTGTCTGTGTTGTTTAGGGCTATGTTGTATTGTATAATACTCTATTGTGTTGTTTAGGGCTGTGTTGTATTGTATAATACTGTTTTATGTAGTTTAGGGCTGTGTCGTGTTGTATAATAAAGTATTGTGTTGTATTGTATAATACTGTATTGTGTTGCTTAGGGCTGTGTCGTATTGTATAATACTGTATTGTGTTGTTTAGGGCTGTGTCGTATTGTATAATACTGTATTGTGTTGTTTAGGGCTGTGTCGTATTGTATAATACTGTATTGTGTTGTTTAGGGCTGTGTC
>NW_013678732.1:0-2902 GCF_000517525.1 Limulus polyphemus | reverse complement strand
TATTGTACTGTATAATACTATATTGTACTGTATTGTACTGTATAATACTGTATTGTACTGTATAATACTGTGTTGTACTGTATAATACTATATTGTACTGTATAATACTATATTGTACTGTATTGTACTGTATAATACTGTATTGTACTGTATAATACTGTGTTGTACTGTATAATACTGTGTTGTACTGTACAAGGCTGTTTTAAATCTAAATTTCCCAAAATATCCAGGTTCACAAACCATCTAATAAAAGATCACACCTCAGTTAGGTAAAGAAAGGTGTAGAATTATGTAACCCGCCCAAATCGTTCCTTCCACAACATATTCATGTTTGTAATATAATACCAGTATGTCTCTCTCTCTGTTTCTTCCGATTACCAGTCTGTTAAACTGATTAACTTTATTTTGTGGCATCCATTTTCCAATATGAACATAACACAAAGATAATTATTCCCTGCACAGAAGTGATTGGAGATCTTTTTCACCCCACATTTTTAGCAGAGAATAATTGAAACTGTAGACTGGAATGTTTGTTTAAAAAGCTACGTTTTAGATTAAGAACTAGTTAGTAAAATAAGTGTGGAAAACGACTGTTATCGCCTTAAGATAATTTACTTCGTGTCAAACAGAAACACTTTCGAATTTTATCTAGTGCTGAAAAGTGATTGGTCTCTTGAGAACGGCCTCTGTTGTTCATGAATGTAAACAAAACCATTGATGTAATATAAAGTATCGCTGCTACTTCACTAATTACCAAAAGGTGGCATTCTTCTAACAATACTGCGTTTTAAGTTTGATTGCATTCTAGAGTCGAATATACTAGGCTTTTAAGACAGGCTGTTGTCTAAGTATACAGTTCTGTAGGATTCGCTAGCTACTGATTCTAATTAAACTGATCTTTAGGCCTAGCTGACTTCAGGTTCCAACTATAGAACTCTTAAGGCTAACAGTTCACTGTTTCTAACCATATTACACTTTAGGCTTAACTGATTACTGAATCTAACTATACTTCTCTTTTAGCCTTTTACTGGTTCTAACTATGTTGATCTTTAGGCCTAACTATAACACTCTTTGCGATTAATTTCGTAATCAACTGAGAATTTTCATAAAGAACCATGTTCTAGATGAAATTTAGGTCTGCATATTTGCGCATTTTATTTTTTGTTTTTTTAAGTTAGCTGGTATCGTGTGGTTATGTAATATCCTGATAATTCTTTAATGGTCGATTTACTGCCACGTGACTTTATGCTACTAGTCAAAGGTAGCACATTTTATCTGTAAACTGTTAATGAAGATGACTATGAAGATTTTTTTAATTAAGAATGCACCAACACCATCTGTTGGTACGTGCATATTTTATTACGTATCTCAAGTAAAATGGCAGTTTTCGGCATCGCATGGTATACCTATATACTACTAAAACTCTTAGATTGTTTGGTTTGCTTATTTTCTCAGTCAAAAAATCATTCACACTACCGTTCGCACTTATTGCGAAACTTCATACTTCACTTTTTTGAAAACTGAAATGGTCTTTCCTTTTACTCCCGATCAAGAATCAAATATATTTTCTTGAATTATGAATAACACGAATGGATTAGAATATTTAATTAAATGATCTCAAAATAAACCTTCATTTCGGTGCAATATTGAAATTAGCTTGAATTCTTCATAACCTCTGAATAGTGATTGACCCAAGGGGTCACGATGGTCTATTAATTTGTTAAAGTTGGCCTATTGTCTCAAAATAATTGATCGTGATATTGTTTTGATCGCCTGTTATTCCTCTTCAAAGGTGGTGCACTTTAGTTTGCGCATGCTCAACGATACTGCTCAAATTTTCGAGTTAAAGGAATGAATCAAGTTATGTGCTATACAAATATTTACAAAAATAAATATAACTACTATTACTTTATTAAAATGCACAAATTAATCTAAGAAAATATGCAAATTGATTCATAATGTATCATAACCTCCAGGGGCTCAGCAGCAAGTCCGAAATCTTTGGACGCTAAAAATCTGGTATTGATACCCGTGGTGGGCTCAGCACAGATAATTTTATAATCTATTGTGTAACTTTGCAATTCACAAGAAACGAACAAACAGACAACTTATTAAATTGTATGTACAAAACAAAAGATTAATAAAACATTATGGCCTATTTTGTACTTCGTATTACGGACTTTATCCAAGTAAACAATGTAAACTGCCGGTAATACATTATGGTGACTTTAAATTAACTCCAGGTGTCATCTTGAACTATAAATCTGGTAATGACAACCTTAAGGAATTACGATAAAGATTGTTAACGTAAAATAGGTTGGATTATTTAACTTTTAAAGGTAAGTTTATATTTCATTTTACTATAGTAATTACACATTATAATTATAGAAATTATACCAGGTGTCAGTTGGAGACTCTTGTTACAGTAACTACAGATGTATGTGTATCTGTAGAAAGTAGAATAGCTAGGGGATAAGTGCGTGTTGTGTTCTGTATAGAGGAGTATAGCTAGGGGATAAGTGCGTGTTCTAATCTGTAGATAGTAGAATAGCTAGGGGATAAGTGCGTGTTGTGGTCTGTAGAGAGTAGTATAGCTAGGGGATAAGTGCGTGTTCTAATCTGTAGAAAGTAGAATAGCTAGGGGATAAGTGCGTGTTGTGGTCTGTAGAGAGTAGTATAGCTAGGGGATAAGTGCGTGTTGTGGTCTGTAGATAGTAGTATAGCTAGGGGATAAGTGCGTGTTGTGGTCTGTAGAGAGTAGTATAGCTAGGGGATAAGTGCGTGTTGTGGTCTGTAGATAGTAGTATAGCTAGGGGATAAGTGCGTGTTGTGGTCTGTAGAGAGTAGTATAGCTAGGGGATAAGTGCGTGTTGTGGTCTGTATAGAGGAGTATAGCTAGGGG
>NW_013678731.1:0-8706 GCF_000517525.1 Limulus polyphemus | reverse complement strand
TATAAATGTTTAAAGTAGTGTTACTATAAGTACGAACCTGAGATATAAATGTTTAAAGTAGTGTTACTATAAGTACGAACCTGAGATATAAATGTTTAAAGTAGTGTTACTATAAGCACGAACCTGAGATTCAAATGTTTAAAGTAGTGTTACTGTAAGCACGAACCTGAGATTCAAATGTTTAAAGTAGTGTTACAATAAGCACGAACCTGAGATTGCCTCATTTCTCATTCGATACCCAAAGTTATTAAATCACAGCTATAGAAATACTTACGATATTAACTAACACAATGAGAAACTATTAGAAGATATATAATCAAATTACACACACATATAACGACTTTTAGGACAATTCATCTTAATATTAAAAAAAACACAATATAATAATATTGGAATCTGGAGGTACAAATGTCGGTACTTACCCTGTGACGACCATTACAAAATAGGGCAATTCATCTTAATATAAAAAAAAACACAATATAATTAGAGTGGAATCTGGAGGTACAAATGTCGGTACTTACCCTGTGACGACCACTACAAAATAGGACAATTCATCTTAATATTAAAAAAAAACACAATACAATTAGAGTGGAATCTGGAGGTACAAAAGTCGGTACTTACCCTGTGACGACCACTACAAAATAGGACAATTCATCTTAATATTAAAAAAAAACACAAGATAATTAGAGTGGAATCTGGAGGTACAAAAGTCCGTACTTACCCTGTGACAACCACTACAAAGTCCATGATATTCCAAATGTTACGAAGATATGATCCTCTGTGTAACAGAAATCCTAACGCTAGAATCTTCAACAAGGCTTCGACACAGAAAATGCCCAGAAAATAGGGCTCTGTGTTCTCCTATTAGAAGAAGTTTAAAATCGTTATCTTTGTGTGCTGATTGAAACAAAAATAGAATCAGGTTAAAAGTCTTTTAACAATTTCACAGATTTCTTATATTATCTTTTAACATTCTCAGCCACAGTTAATGTGTATCTTTATCGTTGTATGATACAGAGATAGTAAAGTATATAATTCGTACATAATTTCTAATAAAATATTTAATATGGCTGGTAAGTTATAAGAAAGTATTTGATATGGCTGGTAAGTTCTAATAAAGTATGTAATATGGCTGGTAAGTTCTTCAATTGTCTAAAATAGATTGAATCGGAGATACAAAAATTAAGAAAAAATAACAATTTTGTCCAAACACAACTTATTATACAAGAACTTACCAGCCATATTAAGTACTTTCTTAGAACTTATCAGCCATATCAAATACTTTCATAGAACTTACCAGCCATATCAAATACTTTCTTATAACTTACCAGTCATATTAAGTACTTTCATATTTTCTCTGAAAGTAAAATGAATGTATTATGTTCCCTTTCTTATTTCTAAGTAGCTAACTTCATAGAACAATGTTTAGAAACGGTTGTTAACGTAAGTATGTACCTTTTTATATATATTTACGTTAAAATAGCGAGAGAAACACGAGGATTCTAACTCGTACCATCTTTAGGGAAGAATATATTTTCATCTTAGTTAACAAGGTAGGACATTGTAATACCAGTAATATCAATCCAATGTAGTATGAGACACAAACAATATGCGTTTGTTAAGCCTGCACGATACAGGTTTCACTTCCATCAATAAAAATGTTTTCTGTAAGAGTAAACCTTATCCAGTAGTTAAAAGATAAATAATAACTTGTTAATGTAATTATACCAGTAAAATACTTACTAATTTCTGAGCTAATAGGGTCCGGTCTCTGTTAGGAAGGTGTTCTTCTAAAGCCAAGACTATACAGTTCGCTATAATTGTTAGAAGGACAGCATACTCGAAAGGAGTGGTTTAGTTATTAAGGAAATACACTTTGAGGAACAATTGAAATGTGACTACGTTAATGAAACACAAGAAACTAGTAAGTGATTAAGTTAGTTTTGAAACAAACTCTTCAACAAAAATTGCTGAACAAAGTAATCAAACTCTCTACACTATTAACTTGAATTTTGAAACAACTTTCTATAACAAGACTTCCCTAATTAACAAATTAATTAGATTTTACAAACTGGCAAATGATTGTATTTGACGTAAAATAAACGTCACAGGATGAAAAATCGATAGGAGATTAAGAATTGAATCAAACTTTAGAAACAAATAATATAACCACAACAGATATAAAGTAATTTGGTTGTAGTTAACCGCAAAGTTACACGATGGGCTATGTGTGCTCTACCCACCACGGGTATCGAAACCCGTATTTTAGCTTCCTAATCCAGTAGACTTCCCGCTGAACCATTGGGGGGGGAGGGCATAACGAAATAAACAGTTATTTTTATAGTAATACTGCTATTATGTCTGAGCAATGAGAAAAAAATCCTAAATGAAAAGAAAATGAAGAAGAAAAAAGAACAAAACGATTGAAATTATACACATTAAAATTACTCATTATGGAACACAACGAATTATTCACAACGGTTCTGATGGCTTTAACACTTTATCTTCATCTATACCCTTTCAGTTTAACAACATCAACGAAGAAAAGGCGTAATCTATTCTTTGATTCGCTACTTCTGCTGCAACAAACTAGTTTCGCCGATTTCATGGCTCATCAGTACTGCTTAGAAGAGAGAAGCAAGTAAACAGGGTAGGCCTAACATATTGGTGGAATTAACAAGGTAGGCCTAATATATTGGTGGAATTAACAAGGTAGGCCTAATATATTGGTGGAATTAACAAGGTAGGCCTAATATATATATTGGTGGATTTAACAAGGTAGGCCTAATATGTTCGTGGAATTAGGCAACTTGGTTTGTTTAGATGTATAATAATTTACTCACCACTAATAACCTTAAATACTATGATCAATGTTACTTACAAAATACGTTACAAATACATTACTGTACGTTAGAGACAACAACAACAACAATTATATTATGTCCGTTATGTACATGAACACAGCTTTAAAGTTGACAGGAAACACAAACCGTTCTTGAATAATGGTGTAAATGTGTTTAATATGGTTTTAAAATGGGAACTATTTTCTTTCTGTTCGTTGATATTTTAACGCAAAGTTGTATAATGTGCTATCTGCGTTCTGTCCACTGCGCGGAACTGATCCCCGGATTCTAGCGTTGTAGATCCATAAACTTACCTCTGATCCACCGAGGGAACCATTTCTTTGGCAATGAGCCACAATAACGCGTTTCGGGTGTGGCTTAGAGGTTAGAATGCCTCACTGTGAATCCGTTGCTGCAAAATAACTCCCTACACTATAAGAAAACACACACACACACACCATTGTCTTATCGAATAGTAGGATTTGACTGTTGCTCTTATAACGCACCCTGATTTTTAGCGTTGTCACTGTCCCACGGTGGGGTCAAGACAATAGTATTCCAACAGTTGGAGATAGAAGCCGTTGGCTGGTTGCCTTTCTTCTAGCCCGTCTTCTCAAAATTGGAAACGTTTAGCACTGATACTCCGTTGCGGAGCCTTGCGTGAATATCCGAAACAAACAAACGAAAGTCTTAGGAATTTAGTCCACAGTGCAACAAACAAGAATTATCATCAGTTCTCGTTCAGTATTCATATTTTGGGTTCCTTTTACAATAACAATAAATATCCATTGTTTGTTTTTCTTTAATGAAATTAGGAGAAGACAACAGATTTAACCTTTTCACATCTCCATACAATTTTGTGGGATTGACCGTCACATTATAACGCCCCAACTTTTGTGAGACGTTCAAGCTACTCAGTTGCTTCTCAATATCTTATATCCTTGTTTGAACATGTAGAGACTGAAAACCCTTGAGTGATTTTATAAATTTGTCAGAAGGATGTCACACCCATTTCACTCAGACAAAATGATTGTCTGAAAACAACAACAATCTGAACAACAAGAGTTACTTCGTGTGTAAACAAATAAGTGCTACTTGAAGTTTGTTTACTTAAAAAAAATATTAATATCCAACAGTTCAGATTACTTTCTTAGTACACTACGTTAATAAATCTGCTAACCAACAGTTCAGATTACTTTCTTAGTACACTACGTTAATAAACCTGCTAACCAACTGTTCAGATTACTTTCTTAGTACACTACGTTAATAAATCTGCTAACCAACAGTTCAGTTTACGTTCTTAGTACACTACGTTAATAAATCTGCTAACCAACAGTTCAGATTACTTTCTTAGTACACTACGTTAATAAATCTGCTAACCAACAGTTCAGATTACGTTCTTAGTACACTACGTTAATAAATCTGTCAACCAACAGTTCAGATTACGTTCTTAGTACACTACGTTAATAAATCTGCTAACCAACAGTTCAGTTACGTTCTTAGTACACTACGTTAATAAATCTGCTAACCAACAGTTCAGATTACTTTCTTAGTACACTACGTTAATAAATCTGCTAACCAACAGTTCAGATTACTTTCTTAGTACACTACGTTAATAAATCTGCTAACCAACAGTTCAGATTACTTTCTTAGTACACTACGTTAATAAATATGTTAACCAACAGTCCAGATTACTTTCTTAGTACACTACGTTAATAAATATGTTAACCAACAGTTCAGATTACTTTCTTAGTACACTACGTTAATAAATATGTTAACCAACAGTTCAGATTACGTATTTGTAATTTTTTTTGATGATTTTATCCCTCAAATTACCGACTAGTTTTTATACCGTCACTACCGGTGAGGGTCCACATCATATTGAATAAATAACTTTGTGACGACTACAACACTTAGTGTTAAGAATTCAGTAACACGTTAAGTGAAATCACTTACTGTCTATTTACACATGACCTGACAGTAATGTTGTAATATTTATTGTATTCTTCCGAGTCATTATAAACTGACAGATCACGATTTACGATCATAATGGAGTGTTATACTTTGTGAGGGAAATACTACGAGCATAATGGAGTGTTATAATTTGGGGGGCATACTACGATCATAATGGAGTGTTATACTTTGGGGGCATACTACGAGCATAATGGAGTGTTATACTTTGGGGGGCATACTACGATAATAATGGAGTGTTATACTTTGGGGAGACATACTATGAGCATAATGGAGTGTTATAATTTGGGGGGGCATAGTACGATCATAATGGAGTGTTATACTTTGGGGGGGGACATACTACAGACCAATATTCTGTCGAAACATGTAGTACGAAATTATGATTATAAATCGTGGTTTGTCAGGTTATTATTATATTACCATAACGTGTTTCGCAACACGTGTATTCTGCTGTGTGACGTCATTAGAGACCATGAAATCAACAAAGGCATGGGTATTTACGAGCATAAATTGTTTACAAAAAACGTGTTCAATACGTTTGATGGATGAGATGGAAATATTAGAGTCAATTTTCTTTAAAACCTAATTACAAGCTACATTCTAGTGTTATGCTAAGTGCGACATCGGAGGGAGCTTCTACACCACCCACCGCCATCTCTTGGGCCACTCTTTTTACCAACGAATCGTGGGATTGACCGTAACATTATAACGCCCCCACGGTTGAAAGGACGAGCATGTTCGGCGACGGGGATTCGAACCCACGATCCCCAGATTGCGACAAAAAGAAACTACACACAGCTCTCAGAACCATGTTTCTGATTAAACATCGTAAACTGTCTCTAGAGTAAAGCTGTTTGGAGCTAAGGGTGCGTTATAAGTGTGACGGTCAAATCCCACTATTCGGTTTGACAAGAATAGCCCAAGAATTGGAGATGGGTGATGTTGATTAGCTGCCTTCCCTGTAGTATATCAATTCAAAATTAGAGGGGGGGGGGGCTAGTTAGCGCAGAGAAGTTTGAGTGGTTTTGCAGGGTTCACACAAGTACTTACAAATACGATTTCACGACTTTTCATGACTGTGTGAACGAAATAAAGGGTTTACATAGAAACTTACTAACAATATTTCATGACTGTTTGAACCAAATTCGGGGTTCACACATGAACTTACAAACAATATTTCATGACTGTGTGAAACCAAATTCGGGGTTCACACATGAACTTACAAACAATATTTCATGACTGTTTGAAACCAAATACAGGGTTCACACATGAACTTACAAACAATATTTCATGACTATGTGAACCAAATACAGGGTTCACACATGAACGTACAAACAATATTTCATGACTATTTGAACCAAATACAGAGTTCACACAAGAACTTACAAACAAGATTTCATGACTGCGTGAACCCTGTAATAGTGTACAGTTACATAATATTTCCAGTTTCTAGAAGAGAAAAAAAAAAGACTTCAAACACGTGCGTATACACTTTTTAATTGTATTATTTATTGTTTTAATAGGCTTAACACTTTCATGTTCGTACAAACATCCACAGAAACTAACTATTATTTGTTAGTTTTTGAATTTCGCGCAAAGCTACACGAGGGCTATATCTGCGCTAGCCGTCCCTAATTTAGAAGTGTAAGACTAGAGGGAAGGCAGCTAGTCATCACCACCCACCGCCAACTCTTTTACCAACGAACAGTGGGATTGACCATCACATTATAACGCCCCCACGGCTGAAAGGGCGAGCATGTTTGGTGGGACGGGGATTCGAACCCGCGACCCTCAAATTGCGAGTCGAGCGCCCTAACCACCTGGCCATGCCGGGCCCAGAAACTAACTAACGCACAGAATAAAACTTGGTCGTTTAGCCGTTAAAAGTCGCTGTAGATCAAAATGTACGTTTGTTCCTAATTAATGCACTGGCATCAGAGCAGCACACACACGCATTCATGGTATGTATTGAGTACTTTCTGATCAATAATAGTCGAACATATTTTAAAACAATATTATGCGTTAGTTAAACATTTTAAAATTGGAATTTTAAACCTAAACGGCATCTTAAGCGCACGTGGGTTAAACGGCCAGACTCAGGCACGGCAGTCCCTAGATTTGAACTAAAAAACCAAAGAAAATTAAGGCAATCAGCTAGAAGCACCCATTGTCAAGCCCCTTAAACAGAATACTGGGATTAATTGTCATAACAGATGAACATACAAAGAATGTTCAGCGGCGTCACGTCTCGAACCTTGGACCCTATTGGCGACGCTCAGTACTATAGAAATTTAAAACAAGTCACCAGAAATTTGTAGTTTATTTTGGTAACCGAGATTCACGTAAAACAAATGTATAACATAACATTTTTTTTTTCTTCAGAATTCTATGGCTGATGTGTAATGATCCTGATATACTAACACTAAGAAACTGTTCTAACTGATAGAAATCAAGTAAACACCAGTCTTAGACTATTATTAACGTTCACTTTCTATCTTTGTTCACGAATAGAAGCTGAACGGTCAAAGTTCATACATGGATAACCTAGAGGTAAATTAATTTATTGTGTTTTATTAGGTAAATTTTAAATAATTCTTTTTATACAATAAACAACCACACTTCGTCAAACAACTGCGCGTGCTATCGTACGAAGGAATGAATATACATATAGATATCTACAGTGTTACCATGGTAACGACACGCTGACTCGAGTCACGTGCTATCATACGAAAGAATATACGTATAGATATATATATATATATATACGGTCTACTTTTTCAGTTATACTAAATTTAAACACTGGCTTTTCTTGCTAAGTGTTTTGTGTGGTTTGAAAATTGTCATTGTAATATATTTTATCGTTGTAATATATTATTCTTGTGTCTCTGTTCCAGTTGGAACGTTATATAAAAGTTTTTGAGGTTTTTTTTCTTTTTTTCTGCTAGCCAGTTTCCATTATTTAGAATCGAAACAAAACGAGAAAAAAAAAAAAGATAAAAGACTGAATGATGGTTCTTGTTAAATATAAGTCTGATAGTTACATTACTAACCACTAGGTGCAAATCGATCGGAATACTGTAGCCTTCATGTTCATCTTTATAACCGGTTTTATCGATGATTAAAACCCTGCAATAAGTGTCCCAATCTGGTTAACTAAGACATTTTTTTTGTGTACAACGTGTTCAACTAGGTTACCGTCGTACTGTTACTTCGGTTGATAACTGTGGTAAAAACTTGTTTAATGAGAACGTATCTCCAGAAGGTTACGATAAATGTTTCACTTCATTAAATCTATGTATAAATAAGATGTTCCTAAGAACTTTAATGTTTATGCAAGAAAACAACAACAAAATTTAATTCAAATCACATTTAAAACTTACAAAAGCGAAACACTCTACCTTACTGACACGTTTACAGAAAATTTGGTACGAAAATTTGAGTATTTCGCCAATAGTAAGTCGTTAATAAAGCACGTGCACTCGAAAGTTTCTGTTTCAAGTTGGTGCATTAAAACATAACTGTTTTATATTTTAACTCGGAGCAGCGCGTGCTTGTGTTTTTGGAATAAAACATAAAGCGTAAAATTATATGTTTGTTTGTAATTCAGCACAAAGCTACACAATGGGCTATCTGTGCTCTGCCAACCACGGGTATCGAAACCCGGATTCTAGCGTTGTAAGTTCGCAGACATACCGCTGTGCCACTGGTGGGCCATATCACTTTTGTTTGTTTTTAATTATGCACAAAGCTACATAATGGGCTATCTGTGCTCTGCCCACAACGGGTATCGAAACCCGGATTTTGGTGTTTTAAGTTCGTAAACTTGTTTTTAATACATGTTTTATTTGTTTGTAATTAAGCACAAAGCTACACAATATGCTATCTGTGCTCT
>NW_013678730.1:10533-11608 GCF_000517525.1 Limulus polyphemus | reverse complement strand
TTGGCGGGAGGCTAGCTAGCTTTTTCTCATTGGTCACCGAAGTGTTGGTCCGTTAAAGTAAGATAGTGTTTTCATAAAAGTTCTAATGTCAGATATGAATACAGCAAATTTTTGGAAAGATACTAACGTTCAATAAGAATCTACTGATGTTCGAAATTTGTGTTAATTTTTTCGATTGATGAGTGTTATAAAAATATTTCGATGTTTTTAGCACACGATTTATAGCGGACAACAAAAAGACTCTGCTTTTAGCACGTCGCATTGACTGTTTTTATAGTAGTGAGAAAGGTGTTCTCGAAAATTCTGACAAAAATACCGAGCTATATTTAACTGGTTACATAAGTGGAAATATTGTCGATTCTTACGTTCACGAATATTCTACTATTTTGGAGAATTGGCGGGAGTTTCGCAATACGTATTTAACACTGTAAGCTAATCACGTTTTAAAATATAAACTCAATCCAAACAAATGTCGACATCAAAATAAATATATAACAAATTCGTTATACGCAATACAAATCTAACACTATAAGATGTGCATATTTTTAAATATAAACGTAATCTAAACAACGCTCATATTAAAATAAATACATAACAACAAGCCCCCCCCCCCCAGTGGCACAGCAGTGTGTCTGTTGACATACAATGCTAGAAACCGGGTATCGGTATCCGTGGTGGGCAGAGCACAGATAACCCTTGTGTAGCTTTGTGTATAATTAAAAACAAACAAATATAACAACAAATTCGTTACACTATATTTTACTAGTCTGAAACAAGTACATTAATGCTTTCTAAGATTAGGTTAACCTATATCGAGAAATTGTACAGTTTAAATTACAAGAGATCAATAACCGGACTTTACATAACCAGGAAAAATATGATTCTCAGGCTATCTAATTACAAGCTAACATTTCATGAAAAAATATCTAGATATTGATATTTCATATAGTTTCTACATACCATACTAAGTTAATTATGCTCTTTTATTGGTAAAGAAACCAGTGGTATTACAACAGTTAGAAACATTTCCGATATGGTCTCAGGATGGTATAAATTTTGATAACATAGCTACTGT
>NW_013678730.1:7455-9533 GCF_000517525.1 Limulus polyphemus | reverse complement strand
AAATTATCAAACGAACAGAGACGTAACAAATTGGTGTCAGAGAGTGGGAACGAAAAAAAAAAGAAAAAGAAGATGGAAATCAGAGGTGGCAAATTAAACTACAGCTTAGCAGATTTGATGGTGGCAATACAAGAACAGCAAAAGAAACAAGAAGAACGAGAAAAGAAACAAGAAGAGAGATTACAGCAATTTTTGGAGGAAAAAGAAAAGAAAAAGTGTTTAAGTTAAAGTGATTGTGGAAATTCTGTGTATTGCAAAGTTGTATTGAGGAAGAATAAACTAGTTTTATTTAAGATAGGACTTGTATCACCCACAGAATAAGATTAAAATTCGTGAAGAATTTTTACGGGAAATTAACAAACGACCAGAAACGTAACAAACTGGTGACAGAAGTGGGATGGAAAAGAAAAAAGAAGATGGAAACGAGAAATAGCAAATCATATTACAGTTTAGCAGATTTGATGGCAGCAGTACAAGAACGGCAAAAGAAACAAGAAGAAATATTACACCAGTGGTTGGAGGAGAAACAAAATAAATAAGAAAAGAAATTACAGCAGTTGTTCGAGAAAAAAGAAAAGAAACGAGAAGAATGAGAAAAGAAAAAGAGAGACAGCTGCAGTGGCAAGAAAACCTGCAACAATGGCAGCTCGAACAGCAAAATAAACAACAGAGACTTCAGCAGTTGTTGGAGGAAAAAGAAAAGAAACAAGAAGAGAGATTACAGCAGTGGCAACAGTAACAAGAAAGGAAACCGGAAGAAATTCTCCAACAGTTGCAGAAAAGTCAGCACCAACTACAGAAATTCAACAACATTTATGTAAAAAACTGCACAAAAAATCGGGTACAACAACGTTTTTTTTTCTAAGATCTGTTTTTATAGTGTTACGCCTCCAGTCATTAGTTAATTTTCCGTAAATTCGTTCCAACGAAACTTTAGTGATACAAGTCCTTTCTTAAATAAAACTGATTTATTCTTTCCGAATACAACTTTACAGATACACTTAATTTCAACAGTCGCTCTATAACAAACGCTAGAACGTCTCACGTTCTCGTGCTCGACAATACTTAGTTAAATTACACACTCTCTGACTGCAGTTCAATTACTTATCACACTGATGTTCCGTCACGTTGTGACCATCTTATATATACCAGACTAACACATATCTAGTAATGGCTAGGGCATTCTTGAAGGAACAGGATATTTCTAGAAAACGGGTGGTGTGATACTAGTCACGTGACCTCGCTGACGCAACAATAGTTTTAAAAATGCCCAAAAGTCTCTGCAATTGAATATAAAACTGAAAATAAAATTACTAACTATATAAAATTGGTGTATCATAATTAATTCGTATATTTCTGATACTCAAGATCTACAGTAAATTAAATTATGAATAAAGGCATTAATGTGGAAATTATTATCAACAACAAAATAAATAAAACAAATTATTTGTTCTTTGTTGTTAGGAATAGGAACACCTTTAATCAAACTCACCTCACATCTTTTCATACACACACACCAAGATATAACTATTTTTTTACGACTGTGACATTTGAAGGCCTTATGATTTACTTTTTTCAACTGTTACGTCTCGGTTCGTTAATTAATTTTTCGTAAATTCGTTCTGACGAAACTTTAGCGACACAAGTCCTTCCTTAAATGAAACTGGTTTATTATTTCTGAATATAACTTTGCGATACACTTAATTTCAACAGTCGCGCTATAACAAACGTCTCACGTGCTCGAGTTCAATTACACACACTCTGACTGCAGTTCAATTACTAACTACACTGTTGTTCCGTCACGTTTTGACCGTCTTATATATATATATATACAAGACTAACACGTATCTAGTAAATGCTAGGGCATTCTTGAAGGAACAGGATATTTCTAGCTAGAAAACGGGTGGCATGATACTAGTCACGTGATCTCGCTGACGCAACACTGCCCCTCCCTGGTATTGTTCCTCCCGAACAATAGCCACTTACAATAAACCAATAACAATTAACAATAACTTAATTAAATGTACAGAATTAAAAACACAAAATTACAATTCAACAAAGTCTCTTAATTTTACAGG
>NW_013678730.1:3439-6455 GCF_000517525.1 Limulus polyphemus | reverse complement strand
TGCTGTTGCACTGTATTTCCACTTGCAAGGGTGGAATTATGCTTCCGAGAAATGTATTACTTTTCACGTTTACATTGCCACGTCCACCTGCCTCTCTCAAGGCAGGTTATTTTAACTCTAAGGTATGGCCATACATTTCTAACCCTCTTAGATGTTTCTAGTTTCAGCATTTTGGACATTCGAAGGCATCTTGTCGTGGTTCTTTGATGTGTGCTCATTGTGATGACAAAGACCACAATGCCTGCGAATGTCTGGGCCCTCATTGCATCAATTGTGGTGGTTCCCACCCCTCTCACTACCGATCTTGCCCTAAGTGGGTGGAGGAGAAAGAGGTACAATGTTTACATACTGTCCGTAACATTTATTACCCCAAAGTTATTCTTCCTCAAGCGGACATATGCTGCTGCACTACGTTCCACTACTACAGATTGACCTTTCCATGCCTCCAACAGAGTCGTTCTCCAACCATGTGAAGACTATTTACCTATGGATAAATGAATTGACAAGTCCACGCCTACTCCTATCTCTGTCCCCATAATTCCTTTCGGTGACTGTCCAGGTCCACCTTCTTTGGCCCCAGATTCCTGGTGTCTGCTTGCGTTCATCTTTTTCGGCCTCGAGATGCAAAATAATTATTCGTTCAAACCCACAGTCACTAGAATCTACGTCTACTGACAGAGACCTGCCCACTATACCCAGGACCGTTTACCACGAAGGTCAACAAACCTCCATGTAATGATGAAAAACGGCGTGGTCGGAAACAGACGGGCTCTCCAACCATTTCTTCTCCACCTAAGTAAAGATGGCCACATTGATACAGTTGAACTGTAGAGGTTTCCGTTCTAATCTGTATGACATTAAACACATATACTTGTTTAACTTACATAGTCTAGAAAACGAATGTTTTACATATCAGCATAAAACATTCAATCTCTAGATATATATTGAATTGTTCACACTAACTAAAGGTAATACTATTTGTCTTCGCGGTTTACATATATATTCATACACAGGTTATATTTTATATTTTGACTTCATTATCCCCGTTTTTGTGAATAGTAAATTTACAGACAGTCAGAGCTAAAATTTAGGGTTGATTCCTCAAGGTGGGCAGGACACAAATATTTCATTGTATAACTTTGTGTTCAACTTCAAACAAACAAAATAGCCTAATCGATAATAAAGAAAGCGTTTGATTGTTTAAAATTAACATTTCAAGTATCGTTGTTTGTTTAAGTGTAGAGCGTAATTCATTGTTTACATACATATAATAGTTTTACTTACAATCTAATTACTCTTGTAAAGAACTGTTTTTCATGTAGAGAAATTATTCAAACTGTATATTTATCGTGTGAATCACACTAACAATACAATATTTCCGAACGAAAAACGTAACAATATTAAAGAACAAAAAATTTACTTAACACCTAACTCCTCGATTAAGTAATATCTGGATAGTGGTCAAGGATTCCAGGTACATGGAGACCACTAAATGAATCTAAAACCTGATATTTTGTAATTGAGTTTAATGTAATAGAATCGAATATTTGGTGAAACTAATGTTCTGTTATCATTATTTACTTAACTTGGTAAGTATTGTGAGACCCTACCAAGTTAATGACATTTCATTTACTATATTTAACAGCTATTTTTTGAACTATCTTTCTTATTAGTTTATTACTGAAATATATTTTCAAATATATCACCTTCTATATCTTGATATCCACAGAGATATGAAAGTTGTATGCATTTCAAAAACTCACTAATGTCGTAATTTTTAATTCAAAGTATTTTCAAACCTGTGATGCTTATGTTAAGAAAACGTTATATTTGGGTAATACTTAATTAAAATAAATGAGTTATTATTGAATTGAAAAACTAGAGGGCAGAATCAAAAGGTTTTAGTACTTAAAAAAGGGGTTTATAAATAATGACAGGATATAAATACAAGTTCAAACACAGACTATAGAAAAGTTACTCCGTTTGTTAATTGATTTTCCGTAACTTCGTTCCGACGAAACTTAAGCGACACAAGTTCTTTCTTAATAAAACTGGTTTATTCTTTCCGAATATAACTTGACCGATACACTTAACTTCAACAATCGCGCTAAAACAAACGCTAATCAACGAACGTCAACAATACTTCTGACTGCATTTCAATTACTCACTGTCTACCCACACATTACATTCCCCTCTTTTATATACCAGCCTAACCTATATCCAGCAAGAACTAGAACATTCGCCAATATACAGGATAATTCTAGAAAGTAGAGAGCGTGAGAATCACATGATCTCGATGACGCAACACTCCCCCCTCCTTAATATTGTTCGTCCCGAACAATAACCACATACAATAAACCAATAACAATTAACAATAACTTAATTAACTGTACAGAATTACAAACACAAAATTACAATTCGTCAAAGTCTCTTAATTTTACGGGACGTATCTTCTTCCGTACTGGTCTCCGTCTCGTTGGCTTCTGCTTCACGTGGGGTTCATCTACTTCATCAGGAAATGTCCTATCATCGGTAACAGTCACATCAGTGGTAGTAACTTCACCAAGAGCTTCACCATTTTCCTTCTCAAAACTGAGTAGAGTTTCTTCTTCGATGGTGGCTTCTTCAGGTGGCACGTTTTCAGCAGCGTCATTTGTTCTGTTTTCTACTTCGTCCCAAGTGAAATGTCCTGCACCGTGATAATGCCAAAGCCTGTTGGCATGCACCACTTTTGGCTTACCTCGCCGACCACATTTTATCCGGAAAGTCACGTCTGAGAGACGATCCACTATGTCATATGGGCCTTCCCATGGAGAAGACAACTTAGGAGACTTCCCTTTGGTCTTCCTGGGATTATACAACCATATCTTGTCTCCTGGTCCAAAGTTGACTTCAGTAGATCTTTTATCATAAGTTAACTTCATCGAATCAGTAGACGTTTTCAAGTTTGAACGCACTTGATGGTGAATATCATCCATCCTTTCCGACCAAACATCAACTTTGCTGGAGTGTATCC
>NW_013678730.1:0-2538 GCF_000517525.1 Limulus polyphemus | reverse complement strand
TACCAGGTTAGATACAAAAACATATTAGAGACATACAACAACTTTTATCAGTACCCGGTTAGATACAAAAACATATTAGAGACATACAACAACTTTTATCAGTACCCGGTTAGATACAACAACACATTAAAGACTTACAGCAATCCCTGCCAGTAACAGGATAAATACAATAACACATTAAAGACTTACAAAAACCCCTGCCAATTCCATTTTTTAAAAGTGTTACAAAATTATGGTTTACAAATTCCTCAAAATACATCGTATGTAACTGGTATGGGATAACCTATATAAAAGTATTTTCAACATATTTGTCTTGAGAATAAAAAACCTTTATCTAAATAAATATTTTTATCTCAAAGAATTCTAGGATGTTTTTGATGATATCATAGAACAAAAGTAATTTCCTTTGAAATAAGAATCACAAAACATAAAAAAAAATGTTTGATCATCTTTACGTTTATAATGTATGACATATTTTGGCTCAGAATCTGTGAAGTTATGACAAATCAGAGTTATCAAAAATTTTCTATTTTGTATCTAACCTAGTATTTTTAGGGGTTGTTGTAAGTCTTTAATGTGTTATTGTATATAGCTGGGAACTGGCAGGGGTTGCTGAAAGTCTATAATGTATTGTTTTATCTAACCTGGTACTGGCAGTGGTTGTTCGTAAGTTTTTAATCTGTTGTTGTATTTAATATGGAACTGGCATGGGTTGTTTTAAATCTTTAATGTGTTATTTTATTTAAACTGGTAATGGCAAGGGTTGTTGTAAATCTTTAATCTCTTGTTCTTTTTGACATGGAATTGGCAAGGGATGTTGTAAGTCTTTAATGTGTTTTTGTAACTAACCCGGTACTGACAGGGGTTGTTCGTAAGTTTTAACCTCTTGTTGTATTTAAAATGAAATTGGTAGGGGTTGTTTTAAGTCTCCAATGTGTTGTTGTATCTAACGTAGTACTGGCAAGGGATGTTGTATGTCTTTAAGGTGCAATTGTAATTAACCTCTTACAGGTAGGGATTGTTCGTAACTTTTTAATGTCTTGTTGTATTTAACATGGAATTGGCAAGGGTTGTTGTAAGTCTATAGTGTGTTTTGTTTCTAACCTGGTAATGGCAGGTGTTGTTGTAAGTCTTTAATCTCTTTTGTTTATGTAACATAGAATTGGCAGGAATTGTTGTAATTCTTTAATGATTTGTTGTATTTATAATGAAATTGGCAGGGGTTGTTGTTAGTCTTTAATATGTTGTTTTATCTAACCTTGTACTTGCAAGGTTGTTATATGTCTTTAATCTCTTGTTGTATTTAAAATAGAATTGGATGGGGTTGTTGTAAGTCTTAAATGTGTTGTTGTATCTAACCTTGTACTAGCAGGGATTTTTGTAAGTCTTTATTCTCTTGTTGTATTTCTAGCAAACAAAAATCTAAAATAAAACATTATAAATATTGCATACAGTAATACAAAATGTATATATGTACTTTAAAAATCAAAATAGAATTACGAATATTTCACCACAAAAACAGTGTAAAAATAATATCAATTTCTTGAGAAATAGATTAGATTTTTTTAATAATTCACTGATTTTTCACTCATTATTCATGGATTAACTGCTTCACTGTGTTTCTTATTTATGTCGTACTCTTATCTATACATAACACTTGAAGCATAGTTCAGTATCACATAGGAGTAAAAAAGTGATAGTCTATTTCTGTGATTAAATTAGTTAGCCAACGTGTTTGTTATTCAATCAATTAGTGCGAAATTCTACAAGTAAGTTTATTTGTAAGGGTGTAGATACTGTTGCGTCCTCGAGATCATGTGATTCTCACGCTCTCTACTTTCTAGAATTATCCTGTACTTTGGGGAATGTTCTAGTTCTTGCTGGATATTGGGTAGGCTAGTATATAAAAGAAGGTAATGTAATGTGTGTGTAGATAGTGAGTAATTGAACTGCAGTCGGAAGTATTATTGACGTTCGTTGTTACAGTGTTGTTTTAGCGCGAGTATTGAGATTAAGTGTATCGCAGAGTTATATTCGGAAAGAATAAACCAGTTTTATTAAGTAAAGACTTGTGTCGTTAAAATTTCGTCGGAACGAAGTTACGGAAAAATCAATTAACAAACAGAGACGTAACAAATTGGTGTCAGAAGTGGGATGAAAAAAAATGGAAACAAGAAGCGGAAAATCAAACTACAGCTTAGCAGATTTGATGGCAGCAATACAAAAACAAGAAAAGAAACAAGAAGAACGAGAAGAGAAATTACAACAGTTGTTAGAGGAAAAAGAAAAGAAACAAGAAGAACGAGAAAATAAACAAGAAAAGAAAGAAGACGAACGAGAAGCGAAATTACAACAGTTGTTAGAGGAAAAAGAAAAGAAACAAGAAGAACGAGAAAATAAACAAGAAAAGAAAGAAGACGAACGAGAAAATAAACAAGAAAAGAAACAAGAAGCACGAGAAAAGAAATTACAACAGTTGTTAGAGGAAAAAGAAAAGAAACAAGAAGAACGAGAAAATAAACAAGAAAAGAAAGAAGA
>NW_013678729.1:4918-9537 GCF_000517525.1 Limulus polyphemus | reverse complement strand
TAACCACCTGGCCATGCCGGGCCCCAAAACTCCCTCTCTGTTAACATGGGGACCGATTTTTCGCACTACAACTATTGCTTTATAAATCAGTCCAAAATAATCGGGTTTTGGTGAAACTTGATGGACAAAAATTACGTAAAATATGATTCCTCATTTTCCTGTCAAAAATGGTTCCTGCCCATCGATACTGACGGACATACAGACACATTTTTGTACTTTTTGAGGGCCGAATGTGATTAACACTGCGTGGCGGAGGTGTGCGCTTCTAGTTAATAACGTTTTCTGCATGGTTGCTAGGTTTAATCGTTCAATGTATTTTACTAATTGTATCTCTCTGTGAATATTAAACATGTACATTTCCAATATTGGGGCAGTCCGCGATAACTGGTGGTGCCTTATCCCAAAGAAAATGTCAAGTTATAAATTTTGTATCATTTCTTTGTTGGTTACCCCATAATGGGCTATCTATGATTTACCCATTGCAGAGATCGAACTTCGAACTTTAGGATTTTAAACCATCATATTTATCGCTGAGAATGTGTTATATCTTATTATAAACTTTTGGTGAGATCATTGAAAGATGGATGTCACTTGTGTTAAAGAATACTATTTATACATTCACATCAATATTTATGAAACCACATTTAAAAACTAATTTTATCTTCATAAATCAATGTTCACTATTTAATAGTGGGATTAACTAACAAGTTATAACTCCACCACGGCTGGAAGGGCTAGTACGTTCGGGGATGAAATTATAACTCGCGAACCTTAGATTGCGAGTCGAGCGTCTTAAGCACCAGGCTTTGTGAAACGTTAAACGTATATATATTACCCGATTGTAATTCTCCTAGTGATAAAAATTAATTCACTTGTACCGTTTTATTAGAATTATTTATTCATATAGTTTCTACCATGATGGATAAGTATCTATAGAAAACACCAAAGAAACAAACGCTGTACACAATGATTATCCGAACGTAGAGTAATTAGAATATATATAATTGGACATTTTTATTTTAAATAACTTACTACTGGATTCACTCCTAGTTTTGAAAGGATGGAGAAGAGTGGAGGTAGCTAGGCAACCAGCCATTTACTCTAATTGAATAGCCGTTTTTATTACATAACCGAAGCATCAACGAAACGGGACCATAAGACCATCGGATTAACGGTTCAGCACTTTAAACACTAGACCACACCAGATATTTATGTTAAAACATTTGTAAGACACAAAGCTACTCAATTAGTTATCTGTGTTGTGCCCACTACGGGTATTTAAAGTCGGTTTTTAACATTATAAACCTTCAGGCTTATTATTCAGCGGTAATATCAGTTTATTTTTGTATATGTTTCTACTTTAACTGAGAAAACAAACTGAAAACAGAAATGTTTTTTTTTTTCAGGTGTAACATTCTCACTGCCTTGGATCTTCGTGTATACAGAGATCTGTTTCTTAACTTGACAAAGTGAGATTTCAAATCAAGACCAGGAAATTTCGGTTTCTTATATATAATTGAAATCACGTGACATGAAAAATTAAATAAAATAAAAGTTACTATAAATACAGAACACTTTACTGTAAGGTTGAGAGCTTATAAGGCTAAAGTTCGGAGCTAGATCCTTGCCGTTTCAATTATTTAATAATAAACAAAAACTTTTTATTGTTATTCTTTTTACAGACTAAAATCTAAAAGATGGATTAAAATTAATTTTAAATTCTGACGAATAAAAAGACTTCTTAATAAGGAAAGAGGAGATAAGATGGGTATAAAGATCAACTTTCATTTGGTGCAAGTAAGACAAGGAAAAGCTTTTAACTGCCGAGTGTATATCTGGCTTAGATGTTCGCCATGTTTGTTAGTAGAAAGTGTATACATTTAACATCTCATCAAGGAATGGAAACGAAACATTTCTATAGCTCACTGTGTGTCTGAAA
Organism: Limulus polyphemus; assembly: GCF_000517525.1. NCBI lineage: Eukaryota > Metazoa > Arthropoda > Merostomata > Xiphosura > Limulidae > Limulus > Limulus polyphemus. The sequence continues at coordinate 7,598 of NW_013678729.1, read as the reverse complement.
CACCATTTGTTAGGTTATGAATGGGAAGAGAATCATATAGAGAACTTCTAGAGAATGATTCTTTTCTTCTCATCAGACGAGTCGTTTGGCGAGCAAGTTCTGCCAAAACCCTGAATTCAGAAAACAATTGTCTTCCCTGATTTATTATACAAGACTCGGAAAATCTGAACGTTGAAAGAAAGAAATTATTGATTTCGGAACTTGTATATGTTAAACATGTGAAACTTGTCAAATACATATATATGATAAGTATAAAATTAGCTAAGACTAAAAGTAGGCTTAAGAACTGTTTCTATTTGTTGACAGTGTAGTCTGCTTTGAATATTTTTTTTACAAAATTGACAGATATATAACTATTTACTTCCGAAATGTACGTACACATTGATACTTTTTTGTTATCATGTCTTCGTTATTTACATAAACTCGTTTAGTGAACAATTAAAAAATAAAGAATTTATAAGCATAATGAAGTGATTTATTTTGTGGGGGAACGTGCTACATTTTTCGACAAAACATTGGTATGTATTCTTCCTTAAGAAGACATATCAAGGTTCTCTCGAAACATCTAGTATATCCTCCCCCCCCCCAAAAAAAAAATTCGTTGTTTGTCAACTTATTATTAAGCAGAGTGTTGTTAGTTTTGAAAACAAAAGTTTGGTAGTTGTGAGTGTCCTTGGTTAAAACAATGTTTTAGTAGTTACGTTGTCATGGATACAAACAGCTTTTGAGTAGATTTTCAGAGGTTTATACGGTTGTATATGTTAAGAATAATCCTGCAGCATAGTTTTCATTACAATAGCCTCCGTTGTCAGGCTGTCATTTAGCGTGCACACCACTCATCCCTGATTACTTTCCATAGTCTATCTACTTTACGAAAATAATGTTTTCCTGTACCCGCTTCAACAGTACGATCGCAAAGAAGTCCATAGGCGCTGTGTCCGATAACCTAACCGGTATGTCTACGTATGAATACCCATGCCATTCTACAGTTGCTTGAAGTATACGACTGTTGAACGGATGTTTCATGATAGCAGATCGTGTCGTCTTTCTAGACAGAGATCTTTCTTGATTATGTTGCATACTATTGCCTGGAGCCAGTGGATGACCTTCACTACTGACCTTTGTATCCGTGGATTCTCACCTGTTACCAGACGCTTATCATTAGGTAAGACTTGTTGCAGGTCTTTTTCTGGACGTTCCTGGTTCCCCAAGTTCATCCATCTCCTTTTGCCTTCCTAAGCTATTAAGTACAAGAGATATCCATGTCTGAGTGTTTGAATATGTTGGGTGGGCTGTTACATATCCTTCAACTTTTATTTGAAACATCAAACAATGATAAGATATAGTTTTGATGCATTCTATTCCACCGCGACCTTATAAACTCAGATATTACACAACCCATGTAATGACTCCTAACACGAGTTATATAATAAACTCAGATGTAACACAACCAATGTAATGACTCCTAACACGACTTATGTAATAAGCCCGAATATAACAACCTAGGTACTGACAAGAGTTATATAATAAACCCGAATATAACAACCTAGGTACCGATACGAGTTATATAATAAACCCAAATATAACAACCTAGGTACTGACACGAGTTATATAATAAAATTAAATATAACAACCTACGTATTGACTCCTAACACGAGATATGTAATAAACCCAGATATAACAACATACGTGATGACTGCTAAACGAGCTATGTAATAAACCCAAATATAACAACCTAGGTACTGACACGAGTTATATAATAAAATTAAATATAACAACCTACGTGTTGACTCCTAACGCGAGATATGTAATAAACCCAAATATAACAACCTAAGTATTGACTCCTAACACGAGATATGTAATAAACCCAAATATAACAACATACGTGCTGACTCCTAACACGAGATATGTAATAAACCCAAATATAACAACATACGTGCTGACTGCTAACACGAGTAGTAAAATGATTTCTAACACACGAATGTTGTAATAACATTTCAGGAATTACTTAATCATTTTGTATTCATATCAGTTCCAAACCATCTTTTGTGTGTTAAATGGTGCATTAAGAAGATTCGCTAAAATTAAAATTAACGATAATTTATATTTGTCATTTCCCTCTTTAAATCTAAGTACAAAATATTTCTTAAACCTAAGCCTAGCCTCTCTGTATTACTATTTTATTAACCTCACTTGAAGAGAAGAATTTGAATATTATTAACGTTTACTAATGATATAAATAACCTAATATCTTCAGTAGTTTATAGATTATCTTAACAACCTAGTATCTTCAGTGGTTTAGTGATAATTTTAACACGTTACTCTGTAGAATCAGATATCTGGTAGAACAGGGGTTCGAACCTAACACAGTATTACATTACTCTGTAGAATCAGATATCTGGTAGAACAGGGAGTTCGAACCTAACACAGTATTACATTACTCTGTAGAATCAGATATCTGGTAGAACAGGGGTTCGAACCTAACACAGTATTACATTACTCTGTAGAATCAGATATCTAGTAGAACAGGGGTTCGAACCTAACACAGTATTACATTACTCTGTAGAATCAGATATCTAGTAGAACAGGGGTTCGAACCTAACACAGTATTACATTACTCTGTAGAATCAGATATCTAGTAGAACAGGGGTTCGAACCTAACACAGTATTACATTACTCT
>NW_013678729.1:0-4092 GCF_000517525.1 Limulus polyphemus | reverse complement strand
CTGTCCTAATTTAGGATCCTCTTTTAATTAAGTTCTTTAAAATGTTAAAGAGAGAGAGAGAGAGAGGATGTTTATTTACCCCATGGCCCATGCTGTCTCTCGACTCTCTTGCATAAAATAAAGTGATCTTGGTGTAATGGTTGATCAATCTCTTAAGTCATCCAAGCAATGTGCTGTTGCTAGTGGAAGATAAAAAAAGGAAGATTTGAGGTTGTTTCTACAGAAATATTGAATACAAGTCTAAAAGAGGTTATAAGGTCACTGGTTAGGCCACATTTGGAATATTGTGTTCAGTCTTGGGCTCCTTGCCTTATGGCTCCCCAGTGGCACAGTGGTATGTCTGCAGACTTACAACACTAGAAACCTGGTTTCGATACCCGTGTTGTGCAGAGCACAGATAGCCCACTGTGCTTAACTTCAAACAAACGAACAATCCTTGCCTTAGGAAGGACATTAAATTGTTGGAAAGGGTTCAAAGGGAGGATACTCTTGAAAAAAGAAGAGTTAGGGGGATCGGATTGACGTGTTTAAAATTGTAAAATGAATTTATAGTTTTGATGAATAATCTTTTTTTTTATATACTTAATGGCGAGAATAGTAGGACTAGGGGTCACAAATATAAATTGTGTCAAAGTAGGAGTCATCTTCAGCTAAGTATTTTTATTTTTCTAACAGGGTGGCCGTGGGAATGGGTTGCCTTCGGATTTTGTGAAGGCTGTAAATTTAATTAAGTTTGAGAGAAAGCTTGATAAGTATATGAATGATAAGGACTGACTTTAAGATTTTTATTTTATTTTTTAATTTATTTATTTGATTGTTGTTTGCGACATTAACATTAAACATTATGTTAGGCGTTATTTTTACTATGTCAGCACACCGCCATCATGGACGACATGGTCACCATAGTGAGTTTAACTTTGCAATATATTAATCTATAGCCCGTTAACGTGTTCTTCAAAATCTGTTGAAAAGTAATAATCAAAATATGTCGGTATCAGACATGATGTAGCTTTAAAGCTATCAATAGACTTGTAATATTTTTATTCTGCAAGCGATTTAAAGTTAATCCTGTGATAAGTAATTTTGAAGTAACTACGTGATACTAACGTATTTTTTGTACGATGATGAAATATGTGAATCAGTAGCTATATAATGGTCTTTTTCACAACTTAGACTACTTAAGAAGCCCGGCAATCTGATGGTCGCGGGTTCGAATCCCCGTCCCACCAAACATGCTTGCCCTTTCAGCCGTGGGGGCGTTATAATGTGACGCTCAATCCCACTATTCGTTGGTAAAAGAGTAGCCCAAGAGTTGGCGGTGGGTGATGATGACTAGCTGCTTTCCCCCTAGTCTTACACTGTTAAATTAGGGACGGCTAGCGCATATAGCCCTCGTGTAGCTTTGCGCGAAATTCAAAAACAAACAAACAAACTACTTAAGAAATAATATGTGACTGGTATAGTTTTTAAATCCTAAGCATACTATGGTATATATAAGGATTAGAAAAATATATAAACCCTTAGTGTTATTTAAATTTAACGTGAATTTATTTGTTTCTTGGCGATACTAGTGTCACTCATCAAGCTAGTACTAGCTTGAGTTTTGTATTCCTTCGTTCTCTTCGTAAAGTACATTTAGTGAGAATTGATGTGATGTAAAAGTGTGAGAAAAGTTTGTAGTGTATAAATAAGTTCTTAAAAATATTCACGTGATCGAAACGTTTTTATTTTGCAAAACGTTAATATAATTTGTTCAATATTATTGACTTGATTAGCAGATTAGGAAAGACTATTATTTATTTGTAAGACTTACTATAGGATACATATTGCATTTTATATATAAATTTAATTATTTTTATAAGTTCTACCGCTTTCAAAATCAGTATTAAAATAGTAAAAACTGAAAATGTCAGTAAATTTATAACTCACACAGAGAACTCTTGAAGTGTAATAAACTAGAAGGTTTGTAAAAAGTTACCTGAAGAACAGACATTATCCTACAGCACAGAAACCAAATTTTTCAAGTGTAAATTAAAATGTTAACGTTTTAATTATCATTACTAATCATTAAAGTACTTAAAATAGCTACTCTGTTACAGTTGTATCGTGGTAAATCCAACTGAATACTTAGGGTTAATGTTACACGTGTATTGTAGTAAACCCAACTGAATACTTAGGGTTAATGTTACCGGTGTATTGTAGTAAACCCAACTGATTACTTAGGGTTAACTTATAAACGTATCATGATAAGCTTAATTAAGCCTGATGGAAATCTAAATAGAAGTGTGTTTCTATTTTAGCCAGCATGGCTTAGTGGTTAACATGCTTAGGCTGGGAATGTGAGTTTCAGGATCGCGACCCGTTGCTGCAAAATTACAATCTATACTTTGCAGCTATGAGATTAACGGTCAAATCTCATTATTGTATTATACAAGAATAGCCCTAAACACGGCGGTGGGTGTTGTTGCCTTTCCTCTAGTCTATGAGCTCAAAACTAGAAATTGTTTTGTAGCTTTGCACGAAATAGTATTGATCCTCTATTATTGTATTTCATTACTAATGTTATATCATGTTGTTCCTTCTCGTTTTCTATAATACTTCCTTCGTGGCTCAGCGATAAATTCGAGAAGTTGTAACTCTAAAATTGAAGGTTCAATCTCTAAGTTGGATAGAGCACAAATATCCCATTGGGCAGCTTTGTGATTACACACGTATAGCTTTGTTTTTTCAACTATTGAATTTTTTCAGTGTTTTAATAGAGAAATATAGACACGAATAGAAAAAAAAAGTTATAAATGCTTGTTGCCAATTATCCCATAATGTTAACTCAATGGTTTATTAAAATTACTGAAACAACCTTCACGTCCAATATTTCAATCTGTATACATCGGTATGTCTGGCGGTACATAAAAAACACCTATCACACTTATGTTCAGTTTAAAGACTGGTTGTTCTCTACTTTGAAAGTAACTTATCCACATAAAGGAGAAGGAGACATAGTCATAGCTATTAATAAAAAAAAACAACTCTTAAGGTGCTTTAAACCAAACAACTGGCTGTTTGTTTGTTTTATCTGATTTCAGACCATCGTATATATCTTATTTTACGATTGTTGTTTTTTCAAGTGATCTCCAGTTCTGCGTTTGTACAAGTATTCTGGGGTTAACTGATAGTACTATTCTTCCTCTACCAATTACGTTAAGAAACATCATTAAAACGCTCTCTAGTTTCCAGGCAAGAACAGGAAGAGACTTGCGGATCAAAAAACAAGCTTTTTGAGACTGCATCACTTTTAGCTAGTGTATCCACGAGTTGTTAAGGATGTTCATTAAAATTATAAATATAACACTGTTTAATATGGTTAAGTGGGAAAAATAGAGCCAAGTCTCTAGAAATAAAACCAACGAATTTTGTCGGTTACATGGACATGTTTCTAACATGGATAAGTGAGAAAAATAAAGTTAAGTCTCTAGAAATAAAACCAACTAATCTTGACGGTTACATGGACTTGTTTCTAACATAGATAAGTGGGGAAAATAGAGTTAAGTCTCTAGAAATAAAACCAACGAATCTTGACGGTGACATGGACCTGTTTCTAACATGGATAAGTGGGGAAAATAGAGTTAAGTCTCTAGAAATAAAACCAACGAATCTTGACGGTTACATGGACCTGTTTCTAACATGATTAAGTGAGAAAAATGTAGTTAAGTCTAAAAATAAAACCTGTAACCGTCAAGATTCGTTTGGACCTGTTTCTAACATGGTTAATTGGGAAAAATAGAGTTAAGTCTCTAGAAATAAAACCAACGAATCTTGACGGTTACATGGACCTGTTTCTAACATGGATAAGTGGGAAAAATAGAGTTAAGTCTCTAGAAATAAACCCAACGAATCTTGACGGTTACATGGACCTGTTTCTAACATGGTTAATTGGGAAAAATGTAGTTAAGTCTCTAGAAATAAAACCAACGAATCTTGACGGTTACATGGACCTGTTTCTAACATGGTTAATTGGGAAAAATAGAGTCAAGTCCCTAGAAATAAAGCCAACGAATCTTGACGGTTACATGGACCTGTTTCTAACATGGTTAA
>NW_013678728.1:8039-9986 GCF_000517525.1 Limulus polyphemus | reverse complement strand
TTAAGTGACTAAGTGAGGAGTTGATTAAGTGACTAAGTGAGGAGTTGATTAAGTGACTAAGTGAGGAGTTGATTAAGTGACTAAGTGAGGAATTGTTTAAGTGACTAAGTGAGGAATTGTTTAAGTGACTAAATGAGGAATTGTTTAAGTGACTAAGTGAGGAATTATTTAAGTGACTAAGAGAGGAGTTGTTTAAGTGAATAAATAAAAATTAAGTTAATAAGTAAGAAGTTGTTAAAGTGACAAAGTAAGGAATTAGTGACTAAGAGAGGAGTTGTTTAAGCGACTAAGTGAGAATTTACACGTGATAAGAAAGTTATTGTTGATTTTTTTAACAATACTGTTATTTGTGGAGTAACAGCAACAATAATGATAAATGCACTTCAGGAATGTTTGAGTCAGCTGTCCAATGGGCAGAAGAGCAGTTATAAAGACCGAAAAAAAAACAGTACCACCGTTAAATTATTTGAAGATTTTATGTAGTTCTGTCTAGTTTTCTTCGTGTTTTTGTTTGCTTGCTTGTTTTTTTACCTACATATACATACATAGACTAAGTACACATTTTGTAAACTTTATGTGATTTTCACACAAAAGAAAATTATTCACACATAAAACACATCTTAATAGTGTGAAATAGAATAAACATTCTCCGAAATCTTCACACTGTTCAATTCTTGAACGTCCTTACGTAACTAAGTAATGGATTTTTCAAAGTACTTATAACTTAAAATCCCCTTCCACTATATTATGAACAGAGCTCATTAGCACTACCTGTAACTGATAAATCAAAAAATATAATTAATTATTCATATTATCGCATGGTGATAAAACACTGAGGTTGCAAAGGATTTCACCTTTAAACACGAGCATATAGTACTTAATAAGTTATTAAATGCAAGTGACTGTAAAGATTATCACGCTTCTTGCAGTTAAACCTCAAAGCTCCTTTTGCTTGGTGGGGTATAAAAAAACCATTGTTATTCATTTAAACAACTCCTCACTTAGTAACTTAAACTCCTCATTTAGTTGCTTAAATAACTTCTCGTTAGTTACTTAATAACTCTTCAATTAGTCACTTAAACAGCTCCTTTCATAATCGCTTAAACATATCTCTCCTAGTCACTTAATCAACTCCTCTCTTAGTCACTTAAACAGCTCCTTTCATAATCGCTTAAACATATCTCTCCTAGTCACTTAATCAACTCCTCTCTTAGTCACTTTAACAACTCCCCATTTAGTCACTTAAACAGCTCCTTTCATAGTCGCTTAAACATGTCCTCTCCTACTCACTTAATCAAATCCTCTCGTAGTCAATTAAACAACTCCCAATTTAGTCACTTAAACATCCACAAGTAACAGTATCTATAAAAAATCAAGAATAATATTTGTCATGATATAAAAGACTGTTTAGTTTAGATATTATTGATTAATTTATTGTTGTGAGTGAATATTTTATTATTGCTTAGTTTGTTATAATAAGAGTTAAAAGCAGACGATTGTAGGAAGTTTGTTAATAATTCATTGATGTTGAGACTATTGAACTTCGCGTGCAATACACTGATGTCGAGAATATGGAAGGCGGGCAGATAAAGATATAAATAGTGTGAGACGAGCAAAAACAGTACACAGACAATAGCAGAAGAGAGCAAAATTACAAGAAAAGTTCGGCGCGAATTTAACTACCGTAGAAGTGATAGGCCTAACGATTAACATAGGCCTAACGTTTAATATGTTAGAGTAAGACTAACAGGAGATAAGAAGAAGAATTATTCTTTCAAAGCTTGGTTCTAAAGTAATTGAATCAGCCTGAGTGCACTTTGACAAAAGGAACAGAGGATACTTAGAAGAAAGAAGATCAAACGATTACGGTAACTCATGCCACAATTGTAAGTGAATCACACACATAATACTAGTGCGATAGTAATAGAGAAAACAGTTCGGCTTGTC
>NW_013678728.1:4194-7557 GCF_000517525.1 Limulus polyphemus | reverse complement strand
TTTTTATCTCTGTTGTGACGATACAAGCTGTGATATTTTCACTTTAGAAATCGCCCGTTCCGGCTAAAGTGACAATCACACAGTCTAACTTCACTTTTACTTTCACTAACTTTTGACACTCTTGTTATGAAAACTAAATAGTCATTAAATATTACATCACTAAATAAACTAAATAATAACTCTTCAACTAAACAGATTTATATATATCCAACATATATATATATATATATGTACTGTAGGTTTTCTCTGTTTGTTTGGTTGTTCACCTGAGCATCTTATGCAAACAATGAGCTACAACTAACCCTGATTTTGAAGTACAGCTTGAAGGAAAGGTAATCGATCGATAGCACCCGCTCTTTGAAGTGGCTACTTTTCACCCATTAGCGGAATTGATTGTCACGTTTATAACGCAACCGCAGCTGAATGTACGAAGCATGTATAGTCACACCATACTTCGAGTCAGGGAACTTCGTATCTCTAACTCAATATGGTAATCAGTAGTCCACACTGGGGCCCACATATTATATCATTCCATTAACTTCTCGAGAACCGGATACGACCACAAGTAGTGAAGAAACCAGGAAATCTTAGCTGAATTCTCCTCCCTGTCTGATAGAACTGGGTGTTTTTTGTTTTCGTTGTCTCTAATAATGATTAAGGATTATTGTAATATTTGTGATAAAACCCCTTACATGTTATGATCCCTAATTAAATTAGATGGGTGGTTCAACTGATAGATAGGTCGATTTTAAAACTGAGCCCGCGGTTTCTTAGAATTTTTCTTTTCATTTTGGTGATAGAAAACAGCGTATAAGTCAGGTGAATCTTATAAACTTATAAGTTGTTCTGTCAGATCAGATACAAATAGGTGTCTAAGGATAGACTTTACACTAGTGTTTCTCAGATGGATGTGCAACCAAAAATTTCACTTTTATAGTCATTTTCAACCCTAAAATCAAGTGTTGGTCATGTAGAAATTTGGTGACGGTTGTACTCATCACATATTTACGGCAAACAACTAACTTTAAACCACAACTTGATATTAAAGGTTTGGAAGAACGCAATTCTGGTTCATCTTTGGCAGAGAAATCTTGATTTGAAAATGTGTTCTTTCTCCAGTTTGTGTCAAGAACTTGGTGAGAACCCATTACCATTTTGTAAAGTAATTTACCTATAGAAAGCCTGCATTCAGTAATAAACCAGTTGATATACATTGGGAGAATATACACCAAATTAACAGTTGGTTACCACTGTTGTATCTAGAGCTTTAAAATAGTTGTCTCCTTTTCGCCAACTCTTCAATTAGGCTGTACAAAGCTTGTACGATCACAAGCCATTTTATGTAACACTTTATGAATTTCAGGTGTTTATGTGTGTGAACAAGAAAATGCGATCACGAGCAATTTTATGTAACACTAACTACTTTACAGGTGTTTATGTGTGTGAACAAGTGAAAAAACGATCACAAACCATTTTATGTAACACTAACTACTTTTCAGGTGTTTATTTTTGTGTGAACAAGTAAAAAAACGATCACGAGCCATTTTATGTAACAATTTATGATTTTCAGGTGTTTCTGTTCGTGACTTTATTCCAATTTTGCTATGAATACCGTTATTAGTTGTGTATTGCATTCTGTTTTGTTTTTTAGTAGTCATTTTTTTTATTTCGGATGTATCGTCTATAATTTTGAACTCGTGAATTAGAAGGAAGACACATAATCAACAGCAGCACCTACCGCCAACTCTTGAGCTACATTAATCGAATAACGGGATTTGACTTTCACTCTTATAATGCAAACACATCCCTAAAGTACTAATTATAATTTTGCTCAAATGGGGACGAACCATGGATGTCGGACTGTAATGATGTACTAACTAGTCCGGCCCGGTATGGCCAGGTGGTTAAGGCGCTCGACTCGCAATCTGAGGGTCGCAGGTTCGAATCCCCGTCACACCAAACATGCTCGCTTTTTCAGCCGTGGGGCGTTATAATGTTACGGCCAATCCCACTATTCGTTGGTAAAAGAGTAGACCAGGAGTTGGCGGTGGGTGGTGATTACTAGCTGACTTCCCTCTAGTCTTACACTGCTAAATTAGGGACGGCTAGCGCAGATAACCCTCGTGTAGCTTTGCGCGAAATTCAAAACAAACCAACAATCGTTCATTGGGTGGCAGGGTATATACACATCTACACGTACAGTGTGTGTTTCCGTTCTCTATGTTGTTAATGCAATATCATGTCGACAACTCAAATACTCTACCACTTGTGAGTTTGCATGTTTCATTTTATCAATCGATAGAGTTTATATATCAGCCAGTAATGTCAGCCAGTAATATCTAAACATAAAGATTACCTATCAACACCTACGCCCTTGGTGGTAAATTATTTGCGTTTTTTTATTGTCAAATTTATGGCGTCGGAACTCACGCATATTTTAGTTTTTATTTAACGTAAAAAAAAAAACACAACAAAAATAAATCAAATTCGGAGCTCTGAGCGATCACTCAACCGAATTGCTAAGGTGACGAAGTATTTCCCGCGGGAAGTTAGTGTTGATTTAGTCCCTAGATTCGGCGATTCGTGCTTTCGCTTCGGGTTGTGGGAAGATTGTCGTGGACGGCAAACTTCTAGGAAATGGAATTTCTAGCCTTTAGCAACATTTCTGGTTTGTAAACACGATGGACGCAAAGTTTCTTGTCGTGAGGCGACGTGCTCTTACTTACTTTCTTGTTTCATCTGGGAGATGAATCAGAGTGAAAGAGTTTCACTAAGTTTTATCCAGTAATTAACTAAGTTTTAGAAAAGTCTATCTTTCGGGGCAACGACCCGAAGATTATCACCATCATTTTCTGAATTTGAAATAATCTTTTTTGGGCGGTTTCAGAAAATCTGTAATAACATTTTATTCATACAAATCATATGGTAATCGAAAGAAAAAAAAATATTCTAAGTTTGTTCGTTACGGATTTCGCGCAAAGCTACAGGAGGGCTATCTGCGCTAGCCGTCCCTAATTTAGCAGTGTAAGACTAGAGGGAAGTCAGCTAATCATCGCCACCCGCCGCCAACTCTTGGGCTACTCTTTTACCAACGAATAGTGGGATTGACCGTCACATTATAATGCCCCCACGGCTGAAAGGGCGAGCATGTTTGGTGGGACGGGGATTCGAACCCGCGACCCTCAGATTGCGAGTCGAGCGCCCTAACCACCTGGCCATGCCGGGGCCTTCTTATATACATTTATAACAATGTATTTTATAAAAATATTCTATTTTCATCTCTTTTTATTTTCTTTGCGCTCAACTTGACAATGAATGCAGCTGTCGAAATATACCGTTCTTGCGCCCCCCCCCCCCTCCGGT
>NW_013678728.1:0-3404 GCF_000517525.1 Limulus polyphemus | reverse complement strand
AACGAAATATATCCGTATTTCCTTTTCTTTTTGTCAGAGCTCATCTCATCATCTAAGTCATGTGCGGGTTCACCAAGCTTTTCCTCCATACCCGCTTTACAACGAAATATATCCGTATTTCCTTTTCTTTTTGTCAGAGCTCATCTCATCATCTAAGTCATGTTCGGGTTCACCAAGCTTTTCCTCCATACCCGCTTTACAACGAAAAAAGTCCTTATTTCCTTTTCTTTTTGTCAGAGCTCATCTCATCATCTAAGTCATGTTCGGGTTCACCAAGCTTTTCCTCCATACCCGCTTTACAACGAAAAAAGTCCTTATTTCCTTTTCTTTTTGTATTAAATCGAATGTATGACTTTAATCACATTTACTTCTTTTATTTGTTTGAATATTTGAGCACGTCCCTACCAGGACTATCTAATTTTGGATTAACAGAATAGAGGGAAGGCAAGCTAGTCGATACCGGTCACCACTAACCCTTGGCACACTCTAATGGAATAGTGAGATTTTACTGTCACTCTTACAACGCGCCCAAGACTCCAAAGTGCAAGGGACGATTTTGCGACAATAACACTCGAACTGTGAATCCTCGGATTCAGAATCTGGACACGCCAGCCACGCCCAGTCTTAGACTGCTGATAATTTCAATTAATCACAACAGAAACTGTTAGTGAACTCTATCACGTGTCCGCCATAGTGATCAAAACAACAAATTCACTTTCAGTTGGGTTGTGTGTGCGTTATAAGAGTACGGTCAAATCCCACTATTCGATCGGACAAGCGTAACCCCAGCGTTGGCGATGGGTGCCGTTAACTGTTTCAATTATCTCTAATATATCGGTTCAAAATTAGAGTCGGCTACTCAAAGATAGCCCTAGTGTATCTTTGGGCTATCTGCTGTGTCCACCGCGGGGAATCAAACCCCGGATTTTAGCGTTGTAAGTCATTTGACTTTCAAATGTTCCATTGAGGGACCACTTTCGTGTCTAACCAACTGCTGGCATCGACACTTCCGTGTATATTATAACCACTGACTCCAATTTATCGTGTCGTGTTGAAACAGACTGCTTACTTAAAAACCGTCGAAACGGTTTATCTTATCTAAAATCTGTCTAAACTGTATAAGTAACAATAAAGTCACGTTATTTATGATCTTGCATTACCGAACATATAAATCAGACATTGGTGTTATGCTTCTTACATAATACTGAATTAAAATAATTGTGTTCTAGCCAGCCTTATAAGTTCTGGATTGAGCAAAACGAGTCATTGGCAATGGATATAGTGGACATAGAATGGTTGAAATACTATTATTATACACTCTTTTATTTCTTGAAAGTCCTTAGGGCATTGAATGAAAGATGCAGTGTTAAAAATATAATAAGCCTAGTACTAATGCCTTATAAGTTCTGGATTGAGTGAAACGATTCATTGGCAATGGATATAGTGGACATAGAATGGTTGAAATACTATTATTATACACTCTTTTATTTTGTGAAAATCCTTATGGCATTGGATAAAAGATGCAGTGTTAAAAATATAATAGGCCTAGTACTAATGTCTTATAAGTTCTGGATTGAGCAAAACGAGTCGTTGGCAATGGATATAGTGGACATAGAATGGTTGAAATACTATTATTATACACTCTTTTATTTCTTTAAAGTCCTTATGGCATTGGATAAAAGATGCAGTGTTAAAAATATAATAGGCCTAGTACTAATGTCTTATAGCAAATATTATTAAATTTATAGATTTTAATTCTTCAGAAATATTTACAAACGTTTATAATTCACAACCTTTTTTCTAATTACACATTTGACTGAAGAGCACCTCCACCTTGTAGTAAGCAAACGGAAAAAGTATCTTACCTTTTGTTAAAACTAAGCCTAATATAATTTAAAGTAATTTGACATAATATTTAATCAAGGTTGTAATCACAACAAGTCACTCTGTAATCAAAGTTAAAGCCACGTCCAGTCACTCTGAAAACAAAGTTAGAGATACGACCAGTCACTTTACAAACAAGGTTAGAGCCACGGCCAGACACTCTGTAAACAAAGTTAGAATCACGGCCAATAACTCTGTAAACAAAGTTAGAACCACGGCCAGCTCTGTAAACAAAGTTAGAACCACGGCCAGACACTCTGTAAACAAAGTTAGAACCACAGCCAGACGCTCTGTAAACAAAGTTAGAGCCACAGCCAGACACTCTGTAAACAAAGTTAGAACCACAGCCAGTAACTCTGTAAACAAGGTTAGAACCACGGCCAGACACTCTTATCGGTCACTTTATTCGTCACCAATCACTTTGTTACTCAGGGTTAAAAGGGAAAAAAAATTATTTCATGATTAGATCACAGAGCGCCACGCGAAATATGTTTATTAGATCAAACAATATAATTCCTATCTGAGAAATGATAGAAATATTTATGTGCATTGTTTCACGTTATATTACACCTTTTATGCAACAGTAAAATTTGATCTACATTTACCAATCTTTCTTTTGTGTATTTAAAGTTTCCTTTAAAAATTACCCAGTTTAACTACAACAGAATTTCAACGAAGATTTCCAAGAGAACCTTTTCTCTTATTCATCTCATCATCAGGAAGAACTTCACAAAATATGCTGTTTCAATATTCTGGAATCGCCATTTTCAAAATGAAATATATTGTTAGGCTTAGCCGAAGAAAATTACGCGTGAATGTTTTAAAACTCTTCTACAGACTAGCGCGTAGACGTAGCAGAACTGACGCATTATCTCACGTGCTCTTCACGTGGAATCTACCAAGTGTTTTCATGTATTATTTAGCCAGTAATTGGTCCTTTCGCTGTCTCAGTCTTCCGAAATTAATCATGTGTATGGCATACTATAAGATAAAATATTTCACTAAACATGTACTGTATTCAGAAGATGTGCCACTTCTGGATGTGTAACAGTAAGTTGCTTAGAGACGAATTTAACGAACATTTTAGAAATTAAAATAGACAATTCATTTCTTCGGCATATCTAAATAAACTGGTTCATTAACCGCGAGAAATGAATCCACTTGCTATTGTTACAAAACATAAATAATGTGCACACTTTCCTATAAACGTCATGCAGAACACGCTGCTTTAGAGTCTAGAGGGTCCAGAACATTCCTGTGAAACGCTCATCTGGGTTCTTTTGTTGTAAACACTGTAAAGTGCGGGGTTTTCATAATTTAAAAGAAATACGTTCTAGGTCCTCTACTCTCCTTGAAATTACGTCTTTCATCATCGTTCGTGGTCAGTTATGCTTCCATTCCTATTGTAGCCAAAGGTCAGCGAGGCCTAGCTTGTAACACATATCTTGACAGACGTTCCATCTTTTCTCTGTTCTCCACTGCACGTTTCAGACAACACACTTATATATATATATATAGTT
>NW_013678727.1:8716-10247 GCF_000517525.1 Limulus polyphemus | reverse complement strand
AAATATCCTGTTCCTTCAAGAATGCCCTAGCATTTACTAGATATGTGTTAGTCTTGTATATACGAGTATAAGACGTTCACAACGTGACGAAACAAGGGGGTAATGAGTAATTGAACTGCAGTCAGAGAGTGTGTAATTGAGTATTGTTGAAGTCGAGCACGTGAGACGTTTGTTATAGCGCTTCTGTTGAAATTAAGTGTGTCGCAAAGTTATATTCAGAAAGAATAAACCAGTTTTATTAAGAAAGGACTTGTGTCGCTAAAGTTTCGTCGTAACGAAGTTACGGAAAATTAACTAGCGAACGGAGACGTGACAATATCATGAATAATCTCTCTAGCTCATCCAACTTTGAATTTCATAGATTAATGTAGTAAATAAAGAATAATTTTTTTTTTGTAATTCCATCAAACGACGATCACAACAAAGTTATATTGAAGTATCAAACTAGAGTTTTAGCAGGCCTGGTGTGACTCGGTGGTTAGGGCGCTCGACTAGCAATCTGTGGGATCGAAAATCGCCACCGGACATGCTCGCCCTATCAGCCGTGAGAGCGTTATAGTGTGATCGGCAACCCCATTACTCAATGGTAAGAAGTAACTCATCAGTTGGCGGTGGTTGATGTTAACTTTTCTCTAGTCTGTCACTTCTAAATTAGGGCAGGCTAGCACAGATAACCTCGAGTAATGTTTAATAAACAAACAAATTATTTCATGGATCGATGTTAACCACTTCTCACGAAAATGTATAACCTCAATAATTCAACGCCCTCTGTACTACGATAGTAGTATAAATACTAGTAATATATTACTATTAAAAATATCACTAGTAAAATATGCCGGAAATAAGAAAGCCATTAATAGTAAATCTGTATTAATCTAAAATTAAAAGTGTAGACATGATACAGGAATGTAACATTTCGTACAGACAATAAGTTAAGTTATTTGTTGTATAGAGGAAAGGAAATCCACTATAAACTTCAAATAAAATTCCAAAGATACAGCTTTTGAGAGGATTGTTTATTTTTATTAAACTTTTTTTACGGCGTTTCATTCAATCACTCATGCGTTCATTATCACGTAATTGTCTCAATTTTGTGAAATACTCGCGAACATTTTGTTCCAATTTAGAAAACATATAGGGCGACACCTGTGTTTTGATTTAAATTAGGTTTAAGTTCGCAAAAAATTAATGCTTCTTTTATTTTTCTTCTATTAATGTTGTTCTCATTGCATAATATTTAAAAATTACTAATATTAATTGAATGTTGATTTGTTGTGCTGTGTTCGTTAATGTGAGATGTTCTTTGATCCTAATGCTTATGCTGCGTCCCGTTTCGCCTATGCGATATCAGTTATATATCTTTGGATTTTTATTAATGTTAAATTATATCGATTAACAAATCCACTGATCACAAGCTGACTTTAACGTTTTTCAATTTTTGCCTAAGTACAACACAGTTACTTGATTAATAATTGTATTTAAAGATGGTTTGGTTGTTGCGTCATCGAGATCACGTGACTATTCTCACGCC
>NW_013678727.1:6299-7744 GCF_000517525.1 Limulus polyphemus | reverse complement strand
TTCACTTCTAATTCGGCACATAAAACGTCCCTTAATACCCATTTTCACTTCTAATTCGGCACATAAAACGTCCCGTAATACCTATTTTCACTTCTAATTCGGCACATAAATCGTCCCTTAGTACCTATTTGCACTACAATTCGGCACACAAATCGTCCCTTAGTACCCATTTTCACTTCTAATTCGGCACATAAAACGTCCCGTAATACCTATTTTCACTTCTAATTCGGCACATAAAAAATCCCTTGGTACCAATTTTCACTTCTAATTCGGCACATAAATCGTCCCTTAGTACCAATTTTCACTTCTAATTCGGCACATAAATCGTCCCTTAGTACCTATTTTCACTTCTAATTCGGCACATAAATCGTCCCTTAGTACCAATTTTCACAACATTTTAGTAAGTTTACATGATTAAGCCACCGTGTTTATTATTCCTTTAAAATAATGCAAAGTCGGGTCCATTTAACGAAATGGAAAGCGTTCTATTTATTCTTCCACAAACTCACGGAGCAATAGGTCTGAACCATTGATAGAACTAAACAGTTGTTCTCTTTTGTTAAATTATTTTCTTGTATCGTCGGCACAAACTGAAAATTGACTGACAAACAGACTCGCTAATCAAAAACTCTCTGGTGTGTTTATATTATTACACCCCACCCCTCTCGAAATGTCATACCAAGTCTCAATACTCAGGAAAATTTAAGACTGCACTCATCGTTACTACGTCACGCCAAAACCTCCTTTAACGAACAGCACAAAACATCTAAATAAATATATTGTACTTAGTTCGCAACAATATCATTGATATTTATAGTTTCATTTTGAGTTTACTTACTGATTGATCATATTACAAGTTACAGCTTTAACAGTAAGATTTGTTTTTAGAACAGGTACGACGTTTCGATCACCGATACGATCATTCTCAAGTACACGAGAATGATCGCACCTGTGACCGTCTACCTGTTCTAAAAATAAATTTTACTTACTGTAAAAGCTGTAACTTGTAATATAATACTATTAAAAATTTTAAAGGGCCAATTCTTATTCAATGTAGCAAGTAAATTAATTAAACAATACTTTTAATCATGACAAAACCCTAAACGGTGAAATGAAAAAAGTCACGTTTGGTATTTCCTTGAAATAGTTCATTATGACGTTCTTCGGGGCTACAACAGTTTTCATAAATTCCCTGCATCATATATATTATGAAAAAGATTAAAATTACCCCTCGATTCTCTGATATACTCAACACTGCTGAAATTCGCATTCTAACAATAGTGTAACGACAGCGGAAGTCACGTGACGAGTTTCTCGAATGATCATGAGTTTCCTAGTGCGTTCGGGACGCCCCCTTTTTTAGTATATAAGCCTGGCAGCTAAAGCCTGCGGGAAGAGATAGACATTGAAGTGATAGACAATTGAGTCTAGCGAACAGTAGGTAC
>NW_013678727.1:0-5739 GCF_000517525.1 Limulus polyphemus | reverse complement strand
AAAGTTGTATAGAGAAAGAATAAACTAGTTTTAATCAAGAAGAGACTTGTATCGCTGAAGTTCCCCGGAAATAATTTATACTGGAAATTAACAAACAAACAGATACTAACAATAGATTAAATTCATTGCTGTAAATAGCACGTGGCACGGTCGTATCTTGTTGAAATCGAAATTGTATTCGATTCGTTTATCTTCAATGTTCCATTTTAAGGCTCTTACATCTTAACAACTTTTAAGAAACTAACAATAACATTTGAAGACAATCAAGTCAAAATGCATTGAAACGTATACCTAAATATACATATTGGCAAAGACTGATCAGTAACAATGTGTGTGAAATTCGGTTACTACACTATAGTTTGAAATAGCAGTATTCTCAAGTGCACTGATAACCTTAGTTAAAACGCAGGATCACAATAATTTTAAGAACCTCAAAACATGTATTGCAGAGTTAAATACAAATTATCCGAATTAAAGAAAGAGATCAAATACAACGTTAAACAAAGTGAGCGCTATTAACAATACAAGGCAAAGTTAACAGGAGCACAGAAAAATCAAGGTACCACCTGACCTACCAGTGGAAAAGATCACTGCTTTCCTTATACAGTATTATACTATACATATATCTTTTCCATGAGAAAATTAACGTGGCACCTTAGAAGAATGACCCAGAACAATAGATAGCTGTAGCAAAAGGAATTTATCCATTGTCAAAACCACACATATAGTTAGAAACGTGTACGCTGAAAAAAATAATTTAAAATCCTTCGTGAACATAAAATACAGACCTTACTAAACTAAAGAACACAGGAAACACTAAATATGTTAGCATACCAAAAGACTAATCTTTGTTGATCACTTAACTGACACATTTAAAGACAACTCTCACAATGCTAAGTTTAGTTTAGTTTTTAATGGGAAAAAATATGTATATACTTTTTAACACTTATCAGAAACTTGTAAATTTTGTGAAATTCAAAATGAAATATGTGGTATTCGTGGTAATGAAAGGTAAAATATAGATGTTGCAAAGATTTTCAGTTATAACTTTTATTCATGTTACAAGCTACCACAGTCCAGAATACATAAAGTTTGTAAAAAGGTCACGACCATTGGGTAAAAAGGTTCAGAAATTTATATTACTACGATTTTGGGTATGCAAATCGGCAAGTTACATGACAATCACAGCCAACATAAAGTCGCACTGAAATGATATATTTCATAACATTTTTACATTATCTGGCAATTCATAGATAGTATGATGTCACAAAAACTTATTGCTTTTGGGAAAATGTTCGGATTATGAAGATGTGTTTAGAATTTCCAAGATGAAGATAACCTTTGTACTTAATGGCACTGAAAAATAAGGGGATACAGATCAACTTGGGGCACCAGACCCATCCAAAAAGAGATAAGCAGCAAGTCATACCCACCTGTAGTAAGCCCATGAACACAAAAATTAGCGACAAAAGCCACCCACGTGATGTAGACAACATAATCAATAAATATTTTCATTTGGAAACGGTCTACAGGGCTTGGGTTCGCCAAGATAGGGCATTCAATAATACCTCAAACATTGCATGCTTCAAGCAACTGGAAATTAAACAGACATACGGGTAAAGTTGCTGGATGCAGGTAAAATATAGGGTTCTAGTGACCTGACCTAGGAAAAGGTCGTTGACAAATTTTCATCCTTGTACAATAAATGGATTATGGAAAGCATACAGGAAGAGATGCTGTGGACATGACAGCCTTACAACAGAGCCTTTTGCAACAGAAAATAAGCTGCAATTTATTAATTCTTATACTGCTTTACATATAGATTGAAAGACTATAACCATGTTGATACTTGAAATCGATCAGGCTATCAGCTCAAGAACTCAAGTAAAATAATAGTTTCTGTTTAACACTATTCTGTATACCACAGTCTGCAAAATACATTTCAATTGGAACTCACTGTTTCTATCTTAAGCATCTGCTTATTACAAAAGGAAGTCAGTTGACATCTGAAAGAGATTTCCCCCACTAAACTTTTTAATACATCTCCACAATGTTGCCTAACTTTATTTTCTGATTTGTCAGATTTGTTTAAGTAACTTCTACAGTTTAAGTCTTGTACTTAGCTGGTTTTTTTTGTCAACTGGGTAATTTGCTAATGAGTAAAGGAAATGACACAAAAGCTGAAAGTACTGTTTTTACTTCTTTGAAATTTTTACAACGTTTGGTAAAAAACAAACAAACTTATAGAGGTAGTATTATACACAAGAAACTTGAAAAACAATACTATTTTGGGAAAAGGTAAGGAAAAAAAGGCTTTAATTGAATAGGCTGCAAAAATCACGTTTATTTTTACCTTAACATAAGGCTTAGTTTTAATACAAAAAGAAATTACTTTTGATGGCTCTTTCAACAAAATGTTTCAAGTAACACACCTGCTGTGGACTGTTGGTTAATAAGGTTGTAACAAAGAACATGCTCAAAAACTGTTATTACCAATCTGGTTATATAACAAATAACATTTCCTAAAATCATACCGTTAATATGACTAACAAACAGAATCTCAAACTGATTTTTTTTTTTTAGTCTCGTTGTTAGAAACAACATCTGCCAAAACTGTTCTACCAATCTGGTTGTAACAAATACTTGTTGAATTGATTCCTTTAACGTGGTTGGCGCTAACTGCTCATAAATACCACTGTAACAAACATGTTTTCATAAAACAAAACATGATTAATTTATAACACAAACAATTATAAAACACTTAAAAATATTGTCAGGACTGTAGTAGATTATAATCTTGAGAAAGAAAAAAAAATAACGATTTCCAAGCAGCTACATATTTTTTTTTTTATAAGCTTTAATATCTTATATTAACTCTTAAAAAAAAAGTTTAACATGAATATTCCAGGTAGCTTAATTATATGTTTTTATGGACAAATCACCCATAAGTTTATAGCTTTACCTGAATACAAGAATTTGTAGGAAATATATTTATGAACTCTTTATATATTTGCTGCTGATATACTTCAAATAAAATATATTTTTATCTAGAGGTAAACAAGTTTAGCAAAAGCTTCCAGGGTGTCCATAAGGGCTCAACAATCGTTCATTAAATCTTACAAATGAACAAAGATGGAGCTATACAGTAAAGCACATGGTACATACACTTTCAGTTCTCCTTCAACATTGTTAAATGTTACCTTGAAAGATGTATGGTTCTAGTTGTTAAACCATTGTGGTGAACACAAATGTGTTCTACCTCAAAATGTCACTCTTTATTGTAAATAGCTAACTATTTAGTGTTCCTGGTTTACTGCCCAACCTTCCAACACCAAGCAATGCACATGCAGGCACACCAATAATCTTTCCTAACAGGATATACAACTAAAGTTGCTGTTCTCTGAATTGGAAGTTGCAATACTATGTTGCTTTATCAATGTTTATTTGGAAGAGATAGACATTTACAATGAATCAGGGGTTTTCTTAACAGTTTTTTTTTTTGACTCTCAAAACATATTTCATAAAATAAGACAAACAACTTGTTATGAAAATCTTGACAGTTTCTATACTTCTAGAGTATTGTATAATTTACCACTCGAATGAAAAGTTTATAATGATAATTTTTTTTTCTCTGAAGTCAAAATTGTGTGCAAGTCAAAAGTTATTGTGGCTTCAATTTTTTATATATTAAAGTGGAAGAAATAATGATCAGGATAAAAATTACAAATTCTAGTTTAAAATACCAGGCACAAAAAAAAGACCCATAAAAACAATATCAACCTCCGGATTCTTAAAAGTTGTTAGTGGTTAAAGTATTACACGTTTTATTTTGTAACTGACCTGATAACATACATATCTTTTGAGTTCTTCTCTGTCAAATATGTGACAGAGCTGACTTCAAGCAGTCACACAAACTGATGATTTTAAAAAAAGAAACCAATATATCAAATAACAGTCCAATTGACTGTTCTGTTGAAAACCTAACTATAAGACAAAAATAACTTACTATTATTTATACATATATAAAGTTGAATCAAAGCACACTAAATCAAATCAGAAAATTTATTACCCATGATATTTTTAATAATTTCTATACATAGATAAATATATTTCCTCAAATTTTCCTCAGCAACAAGTACACCTCTAGTGTGGTTATTCACACAATAGTGAACACAAGAAACAACGATCGGAGAAATTCTGAGAAACTTCAAAAAAACATAATATATATAATAGATACACACAATATCATATTACTGAGAATTTTTTTACTTCTACTGATTATCTGCAGTCTAAATTGCTTGATTTGAAATTTCCAAGAAAAACTTGTCAGGATTTTACACAAGATGTGACGAATGTTACTTATTTAGAAAGATACCACCAGTTCAGGGAGCCAAGCGACTACGTTTGTGTGTGGGAGAGTCCATGACGACGTCGGTAGACGGAGCTCTCTTTCGGGAGTCTGAATGTCTAATAAACTCCTCTGAGATGAAAGCGTTAAGTTCTGTCAAGTT
Source organism: Limulus polyphemus (assembly GCF_000517525.1). Lineage (NCBI taxonomy): Eukaryota > Metazoa > Arthropoda > Merostomata > Xiphosura > Limulidae > Limulus > Limulus polyphemus. Next base: position 1,228 of record NW_013678727.1, on the reverse strand, counting down.
GTTTTGGCTAGAGATGCGACTTCTATGACCCCGGGATTGACCACTGGGAGAAGATCCTGGCGAATGTTGCCTGATGCCAAAATTACTATTACCTACAGCACCACTTATGCCTGTGGTAAAAAAAAACAAAAACAAAAATTACAGAGTGAAGCAAGACTTATTTCTGACTTAAAACATGAAATGTATTGATCCAATAATCTTTTAAATACTATTTTCTAAACTAGACTGCTCATGGGTCTAAGACTCTTGTTTATAGGGTCCCTAATAACACACACACAAAGTAAACAAAAATACAATCTGTACTACAATTCATTTGACTAATTAATTTTGGGTTTTCCTATGTGGTTTATAGAGAAAAAAAATAATATTTTTCTTCAGTCAGTTGTTTACTCTAAGTAGTTAAACAAGCCCAAACATGAAATTACTCAATATGTGGATCCATTAGTAGTGGATGGTGTAAGAACAAGTTAGTAACTTAAGAAAAGTTGTTTACTCTAAGTAGTGAAACAAGCCAAAACATGAAATTACTCAATATGTGGATCCAATGGTAGTGGATGGTGTAAGAACAAGTTAGTAACTTAAGAAAAGTTGTTTACTCTAAGTAGTGAAACAAGCCAAAACATGAAATTACTCAATATGTGGATTCAATGGTAGTGGATGGTGTAAGAACAAGTTAGTAACTTAAGAAAAGTTGTTTACTCTAAGTAGTTAAACAAGCCCAAACATGAAATTACTCAGTATGTGGATCCAATGGTAGTGGATGGTGTAAGAACAAGTTAGTAACTTAAGAAAACTATTAAAGGTTTTGTGGCCTTTTTCATACTCTGATAAATATGTATTAATTTTCTTTTGCCTAGCATACAAAGAACTAACACTGCAAAATACCTAAAAAGAGTACTCATTATTGGAGTTTTCCTGTAGCATATAACTACTATGACTTAAGCTTACTTACACCAACATTAATTTTTCCATGTAAAAAAAAGAACACTATATCAACTATGCTTCTCCAAACCGAACCACTTATGCTGCAAGTAAGCAAAAACAATAAAGGGGGGAAGCTTTACAAAAATAAGAAAAAAAATATAAAATTACACAAGTTTTTAAGAGACACACGAAGAAAAAGTGTTAAGATCGAAACAAATAAAAATATCATAATAAGAAATAAAACTAAACTGTAGCAAGTTATACAGCAACCTTGTACAGAAACATTTTCTTTACAGAAGTAACT